>NW_022639597.1:229722-239628 GCF_010583005.1 Odontomachus brunneus
AGAGAGAGAGAGAGAGAGAGAGAGAGAGAGAGAGAGAGAAACTGTCGTGCAAGTCGAGGTATTTGTACGTTACCGTGGTGAAGCAAATTCATGATGAGCGTTGAATTAATTCAAATTTCGCTTTGAGATTCGTCGAGTCCTTTAGCATTTTGAAAGAAACGCAGCGGATACTTCGTTTCTTTTTCTCTTTTCCAAAAACGCATCGTGTACGCATCGCTTTTAGCGGCCGGTTAGCCACTTCGCGTGAGTTATCGTAGAATGCTGGACTGGTTATACGAGCGGAAGGCATTACTGTTTCACGCTGCGGACGTGACAGTTTGTTGCGCCGTAAAATCGCTCGCATAAAGTTAGCTGGTTTGAAATAGTGACCCGTATCGTGCCGCTCGTCGCTCTTTTCGCCTCACACCTCCTTATCCTCCTCCTCCTTTTCCGCCACCTCTTTCGCGCCGCTATAAATCACCAAACTTCAAAAGTCATCGTTCTGGCGGCACGCCTCGCGAAAGTCAAAAGTTGCGAATCGATCGCGCTCATGGTATGCGCGAGGTAGTTAATTACACGCGACCTTGGAGTGTCGTGACTATACCACCGACGACGAGCTTCATCGCCCGCGCATATCGCCCACCTATTCCCTCGTTACAAAATTCCAGACGCATCGATCGCGAGAGGGAGAGAGAGAGAGAGAGGCCGACAAGATGGAGAGAGGAAAACATTCGGCCGTTTGTGGGATAAAACGAAGTTTACACAAAGCCGGCCGGTTCGAACGGCAAATAAGGAAATTTCGGTGCGCCCCTCAGGAAGGGAAGGGCTTTCACGATCCCGACGGCAGCAGCGGATTGCGCGATGCGAGGGAAAAAGAGTTCGGGAATTTAGCGAAACGATAGGAGAAAGTTAATATTAGTCGGCGCGGTTTAAAGCGATTTTCCGGCCGAGCGGCCACTCTTTCTCTCTCTCTCTCTCTCTCTCTCTCTCTCTCTCTCTCTCTCTGACTTTCATCTCGCTCTATGGAGTGTAGGACGAAGTTCTGGGCAGCAAGAGAGCGAGGGAAAGAAGAGGGTGTCTGTTATGTCGGCGAGCTCCCAAGAAAGCTGCATCTCCCTTGTCTGTTCGCCGTGGCGAGAGACAGAGGCGGGTTAACTAATCGAAGAAGAGCGACTAAGTTAACTAAACGAGAGAGAAGGTCTATTCCTAGCGAGTCGAGAGGCGATCGGCAATTGCTTCCTTCGGATTGGTCACGTGCCAGGATTCGCGCGATGGCGTCTCGATTGGATTAATCGAGATTTATCGCGGAGTTCCGCAAGGGAGAATCTCTCGCAGCACACCCTGGGGCCGAGATACGTGGATGTATATAGCTTCGTCGGGCCGGAACGCACGAAATCGGAATGCGTGTAATTAAAATGACGCGTCGGAATTGACGAGTTAATTAAAACACTAATAATGACGGCGCAGGGCGGCACGAGCAATTAAATCTCTCGATGCAGTTTCGATCTCGGTCGCGGCGGAAAGTTGGTCGGAGAGTTAGTCGTTGTCGCCGTGGTAGTCGTCGTCGCCATCGTCGTCGTTGTCGTCGCCGTCGGTGGTCGTGGCTGTAAACGCGAAGCCCGGCGATGGACCTTGGCGCGAAACGCGCCGGTAATTACAGCGTGTTTCGCACCGGAACAGCAAGACAATAAATAATTACGAATTTTCATAACGGCGTTAAATTTTCATCGCGCGGCGCAACTAATTACGGAAGCGTGCGCGACATTCTTGACAACGGCATAGAGCAAACTATAAATTAGCGTGCCTCAGTTGTGGTAACTAACCCAACTAGTTACGTGCCCCCGTTGAAACAGTCAGCGTTCGCGGATCCACCCGGCGACCTGGATTTTTCGACCGCTTGTCTTTTTTTTCTTCTTTTTTGTCAAGTGTGCTGTTCAGCGCGTTTACGATTTAACGCTCGGCGACCGTCCTCTCTCGAGGTACGCAAATTTATTACGAAAATTCGACGGCGTCCCTTTGAAATTCGAGAACGTTGAGAGACTCGGCTTGCCTCTACTCCACATCGGATATCCGAGTGACCATTATTCGAGAAGTGTGCGACGTCGGTGCGCGCGACTTTTCGGCGGAAACGCCGTTTCCTCCCCGGCGGTTCCGCGAGAATTGAACGCGTCGCAGCGGACACTGATCCTGGCGTGATTTGTGGCCGCCGCAAATTGACCCCGGTTACGAGCAAGTACGAGCCAGCAACTCGTAATCCCGCATCGACGTTACCGTGACAGTAACGGCTGTTACGTATTTCCGGCGTCCGCTGTTTGCTCAATTATCAGAGCACGGCGCGGATTAGTGCCCGGTGGACGTGCATGCATCGCGATCGGTATCTTATCGGTAATGAGGGTGACGTTGCTCCTTGCTCGTTGGTCCCTGCGGGAGGGCGAATGGGGCGCAAAGATAGGGCGGAGCGGCGATCGTATCCTGTCCCGAGGACGAGGAACCGGGAAGGAAACGAGGAGCGCGTTTCATTGCCGATAGGCGTGGTACATGAAGGAAGCGCGCTCTCCTCGAACCCCTTCGTCCCCTTCCTTTCATCCCCCCCGTGCCTTTCACCCGCGAGCCTGTCTTTCTCATTTTATCTGTCAAGCACCTCTCCTCTGGTCCTCGGATGTGCAATATTTCAGTCAACGACGCAAGCTGATAACCCTCTGGCCGGTTGCGCGCGATTAGGGCGACGGAGAGTATCGAGGAGCTCTCGTCGCCTCTCTCCCTTAAACTCGCGTTTCAACCCTTTCAGAGGAAGGGCGCGCGGGCTCATTTGTTCTCGTCGCGAAAATTTATAGCGCGGCGTGATTAATTAATCCACGATTAATCTTTGGCTTTAGCGGGGCGGTTCCGCAAATTTCACTCAAGAAGATATTTAGCGTACAAAGCGGGAGTCGAGATTTTTTCTCCTTTCCTTTTTTTTTTTTTAAACAATGTCCGCGCGAGCCGACGATGGAAGTGCGAGGGAACATCGGGGGCACGTCACGGGGGCGGATCAAGGAGCTAAAGCGAAATTAATGTCGGGCCGCAGTAAGGAACTATTCGCGTATGGACATAACATCCCTTTTAAGAACCGACCATTTACCACCTTCAGGGTGGCATGAATGATGGCCATAGAGCGGGCACCATTAATCATACGTCGTAATCGACGCGTCGACGATTCGTCGTTACAAACCAGCGCCGGAGGTGCGTACAGGGTCTGTCTGAAATTAATGATTAAACACTTCACACTCGAAGTCAGCACATTTTCGGCGAGGTAGCGAGCGGGGTTAGGTAAGAGATAACGCTTAATATAGCGTGATCTCGATAATGGCCGACAGGCCGCGCGAAATATTACACAGTACGAGTAGCCCACGACCAGTGGGATTATCGGAGAGTCCATTCGTCGCGAAAGAAGCTATAGAGAGACAGAGGAGAGTGAGAGAGAGAGAGAGGGGGGGGGAGGAGAGAGAAAGAGAGAGAAAAAGGAAAAGCAAGGGGAGGAATCGTCGCAATTCCGCTGACCAAATCGCCTGTGACGCGTTACCATATAATCGACCCTCCACCGCTGCTGCCTTCTCTTCTCTCTCTCTCTCTCTCTCTCTTTCTCTCTTTGTGTTCCCCGACGCGCAATTTAGTTCAAGTAATATATCGCGAGGACGTGTCTTTACACATCAGTAATGGGAGGCACGGGAGGGAAACAAACGCGGCACTCGACGTAATATAGCCGTCAACGTAAATGAATATCGAATGGCGGCCTGGCGTCGTGGCAGCGACTTCTCTTTTTCTCGCTTAATTAATTGAGTGCGCTGCCGATCGAAGGAGAAATGTTCGCCTGCCGACAGAAATACACACGGGATATCGCATCGACCACGAGCGATGAGCGAGCGTGTTCGCCATTATCGCGCGTCCATGCGGTGGACGCGTCGGAGAATAGATGAAACTAATCGAATTAATCGACGAAATCGATGACATTCAACACTGTGGAAAGAACATTTACGATCCGGTTGAAAGTCAACAGACGGATATTCCGTTCAAGCCAATATACCCGATCCAGTTGATCGGAAAGTTTCACCGGACACTTGTGCTTGTCAATTTCGGATCATGAACTTTTGTCTCACTAGAAGACAATGATAAAGAGGCGATGCTCGAAGGCACTGTCGTGACGTATCGGCCACCATCCGCGCTAAAGGCGGCCGAGAAGAACGGTGGGAAAACGCAAAGTTAAAGATACCCGGAGCGTTGCCCTTCGCCACTCGTTCCGGTAATGTATGTGGCGATTCCGCGGAGTTACCGGCTCCGGCGAACAATGGTCTCCGGGAGTTTCGCTCCATGGCTCTCGAGGCCCGCCGCCGCTACTTTCGCAACTTCGCCGATATTTCAGAGGCCGTAGGGCTGGAATTCTCGGGGCGGCGGTGTTACAACCACTACGGGGCGACCTTGTTGGTAACGCTATCTGGCTACGGAACGGCTTAACTGTCCCGAAGATCGAGTGTATCGGGATCGTCCGAAGGAAGACGCACTGCGCCATTTCTACGGACGAACCGTCGGCTCGCGCGCACCGTAAATTCGCCCCGAGTCATGCATGCATTCTTCACATTCCTGGACACGCCGTGGAGCGCTTTCTTTAATTCTTAACTCGGTGAATCCACTTCGCGACGCGACACCGGACAGACACTCCGTCCTCGTTATTTATTACGCGTGTTATTTTGCATCATTCATCGGTTCAATAATGATCGGCTTCCATTCGAGAATTACTACTGATACAAAAAGAGTATATCAAGGTACAAGCTGTAATATCGTTTGAAAGTCCGTTCTATAATTCACGGGACGTGTGATAAAATTTTAACAACTTTTGCCCGGACCTGAACGCGATACGCTTTTTTTCGCTATTTTTCGATAAACCATACTGCAAAGCCACGCCCCTGCGACCGAATTTAATCGAATTTAATTTGCATATTTATCGACGATGCAATTTATCGCGATAATATATTTATAAACATATTTTTAATTCGCGTGTCAACAGCCGCGCGTTATATAATTCACACTCTCTCCGTCGGGGGACAGAGAGTTGAAATTTACATTGATTTCGCACACAACGCGATCCATATCGTTTAATACAATAACGCACTACAATTAAGCAATCAAATATTCGCGTTAAGCGGATTTGCACAAAGAGATTGCCATAAATACATATATACACACACACACACATACATATATATAGAGTGTCCCAGACTCTCCTTTGTAATTTTTGTAGGAACATAGAACGGATTGAGATGAATATAAAAATTCTATATCGTTTTGTGATATATCTTGATATTCGCAATAATAGTCGAGATATTAATTAAAGAAGAGATATTAATTGAACAAAAGAGCCCTTTATCATTTTACATATAAGCACATGGGTTTTAACTTTTTTTAATTAATATCTAGAAATCCATATAATCATTTGTAAAATGATAGAGGACTTTTTTGATCAGTTTCATCTAATATATAAATATAATTTGTATAAGTATACAAGCAGGCAGCGTCATTACAGCTCATCCATCATACGTAATCATTCACCAATTTTCTTTAATTAATATCTCGGGATTTATCGCGAATATCGTAAAACGGTATGGGATTTTTATGTTCAATCCATTCTATGTTCTTACAAAAATTGCGGAGATCAGTCTGAGACACTCTGTATATACATACATACATACACACACACACACACACACACACACACATACACACACACATATATATATAGTATATATACACACATAAAATATCGTGGTACATACTATCGGTCACTGAGGTTCTTCGTGTCGCGGGCGCGCGCGCACAACGACTATTTGTTCGGACATGTTCTGGTATGATGATCTAGTTCTGTGCAAATGGACAGCATGCGGAGGCAACCGAGGATAAAGGATGTGTGCGGGACGGGCGTAATCCAGTTTATCGGACAGACTAATTAGAGGGCGAGGATGCGGCGAGTGGACCCTAAGGGACGGCCGAAGGGCAGAGATCGGCTGCAGGCTGACGTTCTCGTCCTTAGAGTGTTCTAATTGGCGTAAACGTCCCGAGATCGGACGCTCGCTCGTACGCGATATCGCCGCTAATTGAGACGCCGAGTCACTCGAAGCCGGGAACTGAACCGAAAATAAAACGACCGATTCGTGGACGAAGGACGCATTTCCGCGCGAATAAATCGTCGTTCTCGCGCCCGCGCGGGAATGTAAATCGCGGCGTTGAGTAAATTCATCGATAATATCATATTTACTTTCTCTCCCTCTCTCTCTCTTTCTCTCTCGACGTCGATGGCGGAACGAAGCCGGAAGGGCGAAAGGTGCGGGTGGCGTCGAGGGCAAAATATCGCTCCGCCTTTGGAATTTAACGAGGGACAAAGGTATCGCTCGACCTCCGACGTTCCGATGGGGAAGTACCGGCGGCTCGAGCACCCTCAGACGGGTCCGTCAATTTCCGCGCTCGTTAGGTGGGTATTTATTCTCGTTCCTTCCACCCGTCATGCACCTTATACCGTGCCCTTTCACCGCGCTCCGTCGATTGATTTTAATTATTTTTCCGTCTCTCTCTCTCTCTTTCTCTCTCTCTCTTTCTCTCTTTCTTTCGACGCACGCCTCCACCGGCGCCCTCGCGATTTGTTCAACCGACGCGCTTAATTTTCAGGGCGAGAAAGGGAGAAGGAGCGGAGAGACCATTGCGGTGTACACTGCGATTTTCCCTGCACTTTCCACGTGATATTCGGTTGTTGTCACTATTTTTATCGATTTTATCGGAACACGCGCGACTTTACCAAGAGCACGATGTGCATATTCGATATTTTATACGGACATGAAATATTAATAGCATCGACACAACGTTATATAATCCTGTATTATTACGCGAAATCGATTTAACTTTTCATAAATGTAATAAATCTTTAATTTTACAGCGGTTTAGCGAAAAACAAAAAATAGCAGGAGAAAAATAAGATGTAATTTTTAGGGAGCTAAAAATGTTTCTAGAGAGTTGTTACGTCGACTTCTTCTCTCGCTAATAGCCTGTTTCAAATGTATCAATCGTAATGCCCCAAGAACACGCGCATTTGGAAACAGCTAATGAGAATCCCCGAAGAATTATCTTCTCTATCTCACCGTTCTCATCCTAATTTCGCCGCGCCATGGTGCATCCTAATCTGTTCGCCCAACTTTGTTGAATCCGGTACGTTTTTCTCTCGTGGCGGTTTAGAAAATCTCGACCCAATTCACGCCCCAGTAAAACAACCAAGTCGTGAGCTTGTAGTTTGCTATTGGTAAACCTCCCTCGCGACGACTCGCTCGGCGTCCCTTAGCATCCCTTTCCTGCCACCCCCTTGTACCACATCCTTTTCATTTGCCTGTTCTCTTTACTTCCATCTCTCTCTTTCTCTCTCTGTCGTCTGTCTATCTGTCTCTCGCCCTCACTGCATCAACCAACCGACCACTCGTTCCATCGCGTCGGCAACCTGCGCAACCGTCCTCCCTATGCAGAGCAGCTCTGAGTAAACGCTCTCGCTTCGGCGATTAACTCGAGTTTTGAGTGTTTGAAATGTCGAGTGGGTAAACTGCATCCAGTCACGTGCGCAAGAGGGTGACTACGAGACGCGACTACTACACGCCGCAGTGCATTCCACTGCGCAACCATCGACGGGGTTATGTCTCTTCGGGGACACGCGGGGTGTGCGCGCGACGACCCGTTTCCCCGTATTTTTCCGAAGCGCAGCTGTCACAGCCACGACGACGGGCGGCAATGTCGCGCTCGCGCGAACCACGCAACAGACTCCTTCGTTGCATTACGAATGCAACAATTCGAGTCCGGATTGATATCGATCGCTGCGACTCGTAACGCGCTATTCCTGACACGCTTTCATCGCGATCGTGGCGCGACTGAGACAATTGTTTATCGATCAAATGTCATCCACCTGTTCTTGCATTTATTAAGAAACAGAATCTCAGATGGGTCTCAGTGTGTCAGGAGAACCTGCGCGACCGAGAGAAAAACTCGATAACATCACGAAGGACCGGAAAAGCATCGGAATTATGTATAGAATTCTGCTTCTCTTTTTCTCCTCTCGGCGAGAAGAGAGTCACATTGTTTGTGCGAAACACATTTTACGCAGCTTACACCGTTATTTATTGTTACGTTATTAGGTGTCAACAATTTAAGGGCCGACAAGCGGCTTTTCTGGTCGGAAAGTACGAAAAAGAAGAGCGGCTGATAATAGGTATAGCGTCGTCGGACAGCGTCTCTGCCATTAAGGGCGACGACGCCTAATTGTTTGCTTTGTCTCAGCGACTCCGCGGGCTCCCTGTTTGACGAGAGAGTGCTCTTTCTCTCTCTCTTTCGTACGACACACGAACTGTAAAACTAGCCGGCCCGAAGTGGACCTTCTCCACCTACACCCCCTCCTCCCCAACTCTTTGACTCGCAACCCGCCCTCGTTTATTACTCTTCGTCTGCTTTGTCGATCCTCTTTATTCGTTTCTCTCCGACATTCGGCCGGTCAGGGATTCGCTTCGTTCGCTCAATTTACTTGGGAAGGTTCGCGCTTTATGCCCGCTCGCCGAGAGTCCGGCACTAACGAACATGCTGACGGACCTGTCCTCTCGTGGAAGACGAAGCGCGCGAGGTTTTGTTTCAAGAAAGAAAAAGAGAAAGGGATGAACGGACGAGTCAGAAGAAGCCCAGTATGCGCGCAAGCTCCACTTCGGTCTCGAATTAATGGATTTCGCTCGGCTCGCCGAGTGAGTCAGCGCTCGATTTAATTTTCTCGCGTTGCTTTTCTGTCCGCATTCCGATATCGCGAGTCAGAATTCTGCTCCCCCTCCTCTTCCTAAATTAATAGAAATGCAAGTGCAATATTGAAACATAATCATAAACTTCTAATAAAAATTTCTTCCTGAAATCAATCTTTCTGCAAGACTCAACATAAGAAAACAACAGTGAGTAACCGTTTGTAAAAAATCAAAGTAGAACAATAATCTGTATAGTATTAAATTTGAAGATTCTGCCTTGGTCGTCCTCAAGTTCGAAATTGTAGGGCTAATGCAGAAATAAAATTTCGATTCGAAATTGTTCGCGAAAGAGGCCTTTGACGATCGAGTATCTTCGAAGGAATTGAATAAAAGTCGCGCTTCTCTTTGCGGCTTGCGATTGGCTCACGTTTCGTCTGTTGAACGAGACTTCAATGAAAAGTAGATTTTTGCTCAAGCGTTTCTATTAAGAAATATTGAATAAAGTGTATATATTAAATGGGGATGTCGATCATCAGCGGAGCCAAATGGAGTTCGGTTCGCAATTAGGTATCCGTTGAATCATTAATCACGCTCACGATAATTAACGGAGGCGCCACTATTCTTTTGTCTTTATCGGCTGCCCTGTTTACGAGATCCCCCATGCAGCCGTCCATTTACGCGATCGGCACCTCTAACATATTCACGAGGAGACGCGTTTGCATAAGTATCGCCGCGTTTAAAGGCGGTCCAGAGAAAAATTTGAAAGCCTTTCTCAAGTGAGATTTCCATGACTAAACCAGGTTTCCGCGTCGTTTATGATCCGCTTTCAAGGTGAGTCTCGTTTGCATTTCGGTGAAAAGGGTCCATAATTTCGGCTTTACAGACGGTGACAAATCCGAATTATTACGCCGAAAGCAATATTATTGCATTTGCGTACAGAGATTCCAAGCTGTACGTTAACGTCGTCAGCTGACGGCGTTATCCCGAGTCGAAATTTAGAATCTGCTATAAATCTCGAACGTCATCTTTTAGTACTGCTTGCGCCACTCGATATAACTGACGTAACGGTACCAGACAAAGCGAAACTTTTGTTCCGCCTTATTTTTCGGTTGGCAATGTTTATCTGAGTCGTGCGGAGGGGCGGGGG
>NW_022639597.1:239804-246924 GCF_010583005.1 Odontomachus brunneus
GGGGGGGGGGGGGGGGGGGGGGGGGGGGGGGGGGGGGGGGGTAGCGAGTTATGTATTGTCGCGTACCGCGCGCGAGGTGACTCCGGAAGGAATAGTCGCGTTCCGTATTCCTTTCACTCGCCGCGTCGTGATCTGCTCCGCGCTCGCTACGGCGATAACGCCGAATAATTTAGAATGCACGGATCGATGTATTCATTAATAACTTCACTTGTAGACGTCGTAGCGCGTTGAAACACAAACTACTTTAAAGAGGAAATTTCCGCACTCACGATGAACGTGAAATTGTCTTTTTGCGGGACAAAGATCAAATAATCGTGTTAGTACGAAAGACATGCTATTAGTTATTAGTCTAAAACCTTAAAAATCGTTATATTTATCTTTGTATCTCGCGAAATTTTTTCAGACGTTTTCGGTTTCGATCCGGTGAGTGGCACGCAAACAACGGACTACAAGTGTCGGCACGTGATATGTTGCCTCTCTACACAATCAAAACATTGGGGACCTTCATGGCGGTTAAATCTATCTTTGTGCCTCGCGGACTTTTCCGGAGCTTCAGTTCCGAGCCGACGATTGACACGTACACAACGGACTGTGTACGTCGGTGCGCGGCATTTATTACCACTCTCGGGTGATTAAACTATTTCGTGCCGAACCTTTTGAGATATTTAATTAATCTGTCGTCGGCATCATTTGATTAAACCATATCTACGCGAGTGTCAGTGTCAGTGTTTCTGTTAACGTCAGTGCCACGATGGAGCAGCCAGGATGCTGGATCGAGAAACTGGGACGATGCAGGATGCGAGTAGCGATACATCGTACATTTTCAAGGTGTGTCAAAATTATCTAAATTATATATAAGTTTTATATTCGTTTTTAACGCATCTTTGACGAACTTACCGAGAATAAAAAGATACCCAAGTCGAAATTTAGGCCGGCATTCATAGTTTATCATCATTCAACATATAATTATTACAATTAATCGTTTCAAACTGTATATATTTATTACAATATTTCACAGAAGATACATTGATCCAAACAACCGATTAATGGCTTATGAATACAAAACTGTAATTATGTTTTCAAGCAAAAATTCTATAAATTATTTCAGCTATGAATACCGGCCTTAAAATCTCTCTCTAATGTGTTTCGCAAATGTTAATTTTTCAATCTAATAATGCTCCTTGAGTCGTGAATTATATCTGTTTTATATCTGTCAACAACTTTTTTTTTTCACTTGCATTTATCACAAGTATATTGTCATTAGACCAAGTTTAAATTTCTCTATTGGAACATAGCATTATTAGATTATTACCTAATTGTTATCTTTGTCTTTACAGCTTCATATCAGCTCTTTTAAGAGCTGAAAATCTTATCGAAACTTCCAATAATCTCTTCAGTGGTGATTTAAAATAACTGCTCGATACATGGCGAAGTTTTTTTTAAAGCGCATCTAGATTTCTTTTTTCTTTATTGATATTTTCTTTGAAGCATTTTGAAAAATAGAATGCAAAATACATCTAATTTGTATTTGGTATGAATTAAAAAAATACAATAGTTTATCAAGAAAATCAAAACAAATTTAATATTTTACTACGAAACTTTTTCCTAAACATGCTACTTAAGAGGTTAAAAAAGAGAAAGCAAAAAAAAAGGAAAAACAGAAAAATTAGGAAAAGATGAAATTATAAGAGTTGTTTTTTTGTCCATTTCCTCACACATTAATCCTTATTACATAATTTAATATCCATTTATTTATATAAATTTTGAATATAACCACATTTTGCCAATTATCAATCGCGAGTGTATATTTGTTAATATATTAACGTATGATAACACCACGTGCTTCGTACATTATCAATTATCATTATTATATGATTTCTGTAACAACAAGGTGTCGAACATTTATAGAACGATAGTGATTTTATGACAGTTATAGCCCGTAGAAAGACATTTTAATGTGTAAAATAGTTTGAATATTTTCCCATTGTTTCAATAAATAAGTATATAAATCAATCAATCAATCAATAACTGTAAAATTAACGTGACCAAATTATGAGAAAATTAGGTTAAAAAGATAGGTTAAAAAGGTAGATTGCGTGTTACATTAATTTTATGATAATTTCTTAATTGTTAGAGAAAAACGTTTGAACTATTTTACATATATGCCCGATTCATAGCAAGTATCATGTTATGGGCATATCTTTTATTTCAACGTGTTTTGTAAGAATTTTTATCATGTATTTTCTCGCCGCTAACGTTATACCAATCGAGAATTTCGCAGTTAGGAATTTTAATTTGTCAATTTTCTCCACGGAGTAACGGGACCGGTTTAATCGCGTCGCGTGTTTTTAGACTTTTTGTAATTTTGCTCAAAAACATTGAAATAAACATTGGATCTCAAATATTTATTATCGAATCGCGGCTATTCCGAGCGACATGCAATTTAAGAATTAAATTCTAGATAGAGATAGAGATAGAGATAAAGATAGATAGATAGATGGAGAGAGAGAGAGAGAGAGAGAGAGAGAGAGAGAGAGAGAGAAAGAGAATATTATAGTTTTCTTTCTTTTTATATAAACTATTATTAATAATATTATTAATATAACTATTATTAATATAACTATTATTAATATAACTATTATTTTATATAACTATTCTTTTTATATAAACTTTTTATATAAACTTTTTTTTCTTTTTATATAAACTATTTTCAATTTTATCATATATTTCTAGTAGCGCAGGAATGTTAGTAAAATTTATCTTGTTTAAGAGCAAATTTTTTGATAACATATTTCAATTTTTTAAATATAAAATATAAAATAAGATACATGAAATGAAAGGATAATCAATTACTGTAGAATACGTTGATTTAGTCCGCAGTTACAAAATTCTATATTAAATTTTACTATAAAATTCTCTCTTTTCGCGAATGTTAAAATATATTGAGGTCATCGAACGAGTACTTCTTCGAATATCTTTAACATTTTATCTTCGAGTTTCTTCAACACAAACGGCAGTAGATAACGACGTGCAGCATCAAGGTAGGTCAATAGTCTGTACAGTGTTATATTAGAGATTTGTAAAAACTCGTCGGATTTTTAGACATTCTACTTTAATTAATAGTAACAAACTTAATGGTAACGAGCACTCTACTGACAAGTTCAATCAAAACATCTGCCACTGCTTTTTGCTACTTTTCAAGTAATTATTTGATTTCGTGTCTGTGAAAGGTTTCATCAACTAATTAAATCATTGACGATCCGACAACTTTTGCAAGTCTTTAATATTTCAAGATTCTTTATTGATTGTTCAAGTTTGGTGGAATTTGCAGGATCAATGTAGAATCAAAATTTCGACTTGGGTAAACGTTCTCAGTGAGTTCTTTAAGTCTCCATATACATATTTTCACTTCATACATACTTTTACTTCATATAAAAATAAATACTGCATTAATGTATATGTTAGTTATTTTAAGTATTTTATACATTTTTGTATATTTATAAAATTTATGATAAGTATATTTTAAAAACTATTATCGAGAAAATATTTTTCATTGAAGATGAAAAATATTTTCTTCTTAGATTGAACTATCACAAAAAGAAGGAAAATAAGCTGAGTATAATTGCTATTCTTAACAGTAGAATGATTTTTCTGTATGTATGGAGTAAAACGGCAATAAATTACGATTTGTAGCATCAAAGGATGCACAATAGTCTGTACAATCGCTTTATCTCGAAATTCTTTACTGGCTCGCAAGTTTGTCGATACTTGCAGACTTAACCTAAAATTTAAATTGCTATTCGAAATATCACGCAAAGATTGAAAATATAGTGTTTGATAAAGTACATTTTATATTGACAATACAATTAGTTATTATGTTGAGATCTTTCTATGTGAAACGTGTACACACGTATGCGTTGATTTTCGAAAAAAAAAACGATAGACGCAACTCCATACTGAAAACAATGTTTCCTCAAGTATTTTTTTTTTATCGCGGAACTAGCAATTACATCTCAACGAGACAAAATGAACCGGCGATTCCCCGTTCGCTGACAAAATGAAGTTTAATCACGTCGGTCGCGTCGTTCGTTCCTGAGTCGATCTTTATTCCGCTTTTTAATTCGGCAGATTGATCGATACACGACGATTCAGCGTAAATTGCGACACACGGAACGTCGTGTGTGCTCTCACGTACACGAATACACATACGTACACAGGCAGGTAGAATCAGTGGACAGGTAGACGTAGAAGCTGCAGTCGCAGCTGCACACATAGATCGCACTCGGAAGGGTAGTTCTGGGGATTTCAGGACGACCCCGTACGCACTGTGGCGTCTGGGATTGACGTGAATGTGTTTCACGAAGCGTGAGTGATGCGCGCGAGGGTCGTGCGCGCTAAGCTTTGCCACACTCGCTGCAACCTCTTCACCTCGTTCCTCAGGCACTCGTGCGGGAGCTTTCGACCGCGAGACGATGGGCGAGGCGAGAAGGTGGGAGAAAAAAATTCCCGCTTTTAAAGCGTGATATCCGAGAGAGCATTCGGAATTCGGGTAGCGCCGCTATCATTATCCCATTCTGTGATATTTCTGCGACTCTCGACGGCGAATCGTTTCCCCCTTTGTAATTCCATCGATTACCGTGTAATCGAATAAGCTCGTCGGTCCGAATAAATGACCTCGAATGCACCCGACGGGACAACCTAAATCGAAATAACGTGCGCGCGCGCGAAGTATCGCGTAATTCGACCCGTTTAGACACCGGCGATTTAAAATGTGGGCCGCGCTGTCGCATTAATTGCGCCAATTTCGTATTGCGTATTGCGATAATAGCGCGGGCGACTGACGTAAATTGCGGGCGTAAATCGCGACTCTCGTGAATCAGGTAAAGGTAAACAAATGTTTGAAACAATATAACGTTGCTCGCGCATGTTGAAAAATCTAAGTACGGCGCGACATGATTATAATACACACGATGATGAATATTTTGCGCAAACGAGTCGCGGGCCGACGAGAGCGGGCCAGAATGTTTTCCATCGTGCCGGGTACGCGAGGCGGAAAACATTGCGCGAGACGCGCGGTCATTTATTTAAATCCGGCAATTCATTCATTTTCATACTACTTAACTTTTATGCACGCGTGCACGCGAGCGAGCGAGCGAGCGAGCGAGCGAGCATGGCGCGAGTGAAGCGTGCGCGCACGCGGAAGCTTTGACACGCTCGTTTCGTTGCGCTCCGCCGCACCGGCTGGAAAAAAAAATAGAAAAAAAGGAATCTCTCGTGCGGGTCTGCACTCTCAAAGTGCGATTCTATCTGCGAAACCGGCATTACTAACGAACCATCAGCGGAGCGAAATTTCCTCTGTGCGCAGCGAGTTCAAAGTTTTTCGCGGACAGATAAACTCGTTCTTCCGCTCTCGCCGCGGTCTCTCACGCGAGCAGCCCTAAATACGACTCTGTCGCTCCAGCCGCTTTTGTCCATCACCTTTAACCCCGCTCCTCTTTACCTTCTAATTATCTATATGTATAGAAAATTCAAGCTTTATGTGTACAGTGTGTGTACGTATGCGTGTATACAGGGCGTGCCACTTTAAATAGGTCACAGAATATCTTAAAAATTGAACCTATTTGATGAAAATGTTTCAAACAGAGTTTTGAGAGGAAAAAAGATCTTTTAAATTTTAACTACGGTCGTTCGCTAGGATCTTATGAAGGTCAATCTTGTTTCTTTGTTTAGAAAGCGATATATTTTGTAATAGAAGCTAAAAAATCGTTAAATTCTGCGTGTATGTATATATATATATATATATATATATATATATATATATATATATATATATATATATATAAAATCTCTAAGACATATATGATCCAACAGAAGTTACTTTACAATGAAAAATGCTATTCCATTCATTTCCGTCTAAGTATTGTTTCGTATTATTCATCTGGCATAATATTTTAAATATTTGAAACCAGCGGTTCGCGCTTTCTTTGGTATTTAAATATTATGCCAAATAAGGAATATGAAGCAACAGTATTTTATTGTACAATTATTAATCGACATTATGTATTAGGATATACGCAAATAAAAAAACAAAGTTTGTGCAGATATTTTCTTAGTATATGACATATTATACAGGATATGTATTATACACATACCATAGAAATCCTCGTACGATCTGTTATTTGTATCGCGTAAAAAACGGCGTACGATAAAATGCAACGATCGCATCCCTTGGCTGCAGGAATAATCGAATCACTCGAATCTCCGCTCGCGATCCATCGAAAACCGTTTATCCCCCTTTCCCACTGCCGCCCTCCTCCAGTCCGTCTCGCTCCGCCGTTCTTCGCGAAGGAAGACGAGGAGGAGGAGGATGTCGCGTTCCTCTTCGCGGATAAATATGCAGGGCACGACGCGTGTTTCGGAAGCGACATCTGCTTTCGAATCGAATGCTCTCCGTCACATTGTGCAGAGACAACCTCCCCCGTTTCCGTCCCCTTTCCGACCACACCCGCTCGCCCCCGTGCCATGCACTCGGTACTCGCTCCCCTTAGCTCACCGTACATGATACATGAAGCGCATAGCTCTGCCATCCGATGGCATGACACTCACCCAGCCACCGTCCCGTGAAATCATGCCCCGTGATCCCATGACCCCCGGCCACCCTTATACCTCTTCCCCTCCTCTGACAGTCTGGATCACCCTCTCGTTGCGACCCTCCTCTGTGATCGTACTTACGATACCACTTGTGCGCGTCGTCGGATGCACTCTCGCTACTTAGCGTCGAGCACAAGAACGACGATCAAATCTAATCATACCGCTCGCAATAATTAGGTAGTAGTCGTCTCTTCGCGTGCGCGAATGTCATTTAATTATGTGTACCTGAAGTACTGAACGTGCTTATCTTAATATCTTCACGGAGCAAGAAATTATGTTAGTTTTTTTTCGCATAAGTCCTTTTCAATTTTACTATGTTTCTAGTAGTTCAGGAACAGACTGTATATTTTTTAATAGTAGTGCAGTAACAGACTGTATATTTTTTAATAGCACGTATGAAATGAAAGTTACTGCGAGTCTCTCTCTCTCTCTCTCTCTCTCTCTCTCTCTCTCTCTCTCTCTCTCTCTC
>NW_022639597.1:248947-258228 GCF_010583005.1 Odontomachus brunneus
TCTCTCTCTCTCTCTCTCTCTCTCTCTCTCTCTCTATTTCTGGGTTACAAAATTCTATATTTTTATTTTTACTATAACATTCTCTGTATGTAATCTTTCATAAATATATATTTAGGGATGTTTATAAATATTTTTAAAAAGAGCTCTCTATCTTTTAATTTCCATCTTTTTAATTTTAAATAAGGAAAAAAATATTTATTTCGATATTTATATATTTCAATTTTTTATAAATATTTATATTTTGGAGTTCCATATTCACTCTTGTCATTTTTGTTTGACGATGTGAAACTTTCTGGTTGGTTTTCTTTCCCATTCGTTCAGTATGAACATGATTCCTGATTGTTTCGAGATTTTGACTTAACGAAGCATAAATAGACGCGGCGGGCGCTTTTAAAAGTCAGCGCAAGCCGGAAGATACGGGCGTTTCGCACGGAGACGAAACGACTGACGAAAGCGCGCAGATTAGAGTTGTCGCGAAGAGTTATTGAATCCTTCACGGTGGGCGCCCTCCGAGTTCTACTCGGAGGTAAGTAATAACTTGATTCTGTTCGCGGAAATTCGCAAAGCCTGACCGCGTGACGACTGGAGCGCGCGAGCGGACTTCTGCCTTCCTTTGCTTTTCCATCTCTCTCTCTCTCCGCTTCATCCTCCTCCGCCACTCCCCTTCTTCCTCCCATGACTGTTTTCTTCACTTCGAGCGTAATAACCGACGGCCGGATCTCTCTCGTTATAACTTTTGAGCGATTAGTCGCCGTCCGGCGATTGGCCGTCTTACGAAGTTTGTTTGCGATTTTTCGAAGGCTGCTTCCCGCGAAACCGCGGCCCTTCCGCCGGACGTTAACGAGTAACTTAGCCATCTAACTGTCGGAACTTCGTTAAGAGTTCCAATAAATCGTCTAGAAAGAGTATGTGAGTGAGAGAGAGAGAGAGAGAGAGAGAGAGAGAGAGAGAGAGAGAGAGAAAGAGAGAAAGCTCTCGCTTTGCCGTAATGGTCCTGTTGGGTAATGAATCGGAAGACACATCAAAAGATGAGAGATTGCATGAACCCTTACGGCATGTTACAAATAAACTCAATTGTTGTTACCGGCCTGCAATCGAAAGAATCAATGGATGGAGAAAATTTCATACTTGAAGGGAAAAAAATGAAATTATATCACGAACATATAACAAATTCGTTAGAGGTTAATGAAGGATCGACGTGCGATATGAGAAGTTGTACACAAAGCCTGATGATTAATGCAGTTAAAAATGTGAAAATTTGAAAAATTACAGATGTTTCAATTAATGTCAATTTCAACGCGACACGTCCACGGAACTAAGGAATTTAACGAGCCAAATGTCGCGGATATATACGCGTGCACACTCGGTGACCAAACTCGGTACTCATATCGTACATTTAGCACTACACATAGCTGTCGTACGTCACTTATCTCGCGTTGACACTGGACAGGATCCCGAAATTATATCGATTCCGCGATGAGACGGACGCGACGGCATCCGAATGCGAGTGTCATGCTTCCATATTGCAGGGAGTTATTTTCGTATTAAACGCACGCACAAACGATACATTAATCGAGTCGCGACCAGACAACGCGATTTAGCGCTTAGCCTGCAATTATGTGACGTGCGTCTTTCATTCGTTGCTTCGCTGAAAAAGTTGCTGACAATTGATCGAAAATAATCGTACGAAGATTAACTAGACGACGCGCGCTAACAGAACGTTACATGCAAAATCTCTAGAAGAAAGAATCTGACCCTCAAAATGGCATACTTAGGCGGTGGAAACAACTTGTATCGCGGCCAAGTGCATTATGAGTATCAAGTGAAATGTGCTCCAAGTTTTTTTTATCATTTACCTCCTCAGTTCTACTTGGGTTGGATGGACATTTTGCCAAGTTCAGAACCTGACTCTTCTTATGCTCTTTAAATATGTAAAATCATATGTCCAGTATGCCGGACTATTGATTAATGCGTGAGAAATTGTCTTAGCATCGTTTAAGTCTGACAACTAGCTGCACTGCGAGATATAAAATGGCAAATTAAAAGTTCTGAAAAAAATATTTTTATATTCTAGTGATTCCTGAAGTTAAGAAAAATCTAATATATCTAAACTAAAAAGTCTAATATTTTTATAAAACTTTAAAATCTATTTGTCTTACGATTGTGTGAGGAAGTTGTAATAAAGTTTGGTGTTTGAAGTTTTTGTTACCACAAATGCTATAATAAAGATGATATGATCAATAGTAACTTATTAAAATAAAAGCTTTAGGAATCATAACATTTTTCAAAAGAGAAAAATGCGTAAGTAAATCGCTTTGTAACCTCGCAACGTAACGCGATAATATGAATCATAAAACGCATTATTGTACGATATTGCATTGGGATCCACCATTTTGAAAAGCCTTTACAAACTGAAGCAATGAAAGAAGATCCGAAGAATGACCAGAGAGAGATTCTTGTTTTCTAGGGATTCTAGTTACGCGTTGCACGAGAGAAACGGTCGTTGTCCGATTTCAGGGAGGTTGCATCCCCCTCGGAGAATTCAGGTTCACGTAGTCGCGCGCGTACGTCAGTATCGCGGCGGGAAGTCGAAAAGTGTCGTGGCCAATGGTAAGAAGAGGGTATCGTCGAGGGCGCGCACGTTCCGACGTCGTCGTGTCGTCTTGTAACGTCGCGTGCAATTTTACGGACGAGTACGACGCGAAATAAGACCGTGCACCACCACCAGCGAGTCGTGGCAGAGACACCAGCGGAACGTATCGAAATTCAGATTCTCCCCTCGTGATATTGTCGCTACGATAGCATAGCGCGCGTTTACCGGACTTCTCATTTCCTTTCGCGCAGCGTGTCTCCGAAGTAATATATACATTTATGTATCGCAATTAATTTCGCGCATCGTTCAAACTTTAGCGCTTCGCGTTGAGCGGCAACGAAGACGCGGCGTGCCTCGTCGAACTTCGTCATCGATTGATACGTTTGATGTTCATTTCGGACGTCTCCGTGGATGCACGCATCCAAATCTCGTCGGAATAACCGATAATGTTTCGTCGACGGGGAAGTTGTCGATCGCACAACTCGGTCCCAAGTGGGAACATCGAAGATGACGGACGAAATACGAGACGACGACGACGATGGCGGAAAGCACAGGACCGCCCGTGAAGGTCGTCTCGGCTAATAGACCGCCTGTGCTTCGAAGCGTGATTATATGCCGAAGTGACATTGAATTGGCAGAAGAGATGCCGACAGACGGGAGATGATGGTCAGCGGCCGGCCCGGTAAGCAGGAGACATCAAAAGCATCGGGTCCCTATTCAAATCTTAGATGGTCGTTGGCTGCCGACTCTGAAGATGCGTCCAGTGATCAAAGATGTCACGGAAGTCGGCGTGTAAGGTCGCCGGGTACGCCGGACGACGAACAGGAGATAAAGGATGGAAGAACGAGAGAGAGAGAGAGAGAGTGAGAGAGTGTGGTGGTACAGTTGTGGAGGGTGACGTGGTGGTCGTAGACCAGTAATATAGTACAGAGAAAGAGACGGAATGGATAGAGATGTACAGGAAGGACAGAGCGGTGCACAGACGCGGTGGGACCTCCTTGAGAGGAGGAAGCGTCGGATAATCATTTCGCTACTGCAGAAGTGGAAAAGCAGCACGGAAAACGGAACCGGCGGCGAAGGAGGAGTAGTAGTAGGGAGGGCAGGAAAGAAAGAACCGCGGAAGCCTTTTCCGATTAGTTTCGCCTCCAAAGGACTCGGTAAAAAGTCGCTTCCGCGAAAACGCATAAAGGCGTCCGCCGCGTCGCCGGCAACAAAGGGCGAATCGTAAATTCCGTCCGCGCTCGCGTCGAAATTGCGCTTCTTAATATTATTCCCGGTCCTGTCGTGCAACGGCGAGGGAGAAACGAGCCTCTCTCGGACGTTGACGTTTTATCGCGCGCGGTGATAAAAGTCTAATTTCCTCCTCGCGTATTTTGCAAGATTGGTCGCCGAGTCGTGACGAGCGCCCAAGTTTTCGAAAAAAAAAGAATGAAAGAAGACAACTCGAACGTAAAAAACGAACGGCGCGCATTCATGTTAAAACGTACCTCTGGGATATTTCCCAATTGGACCGTAAATTTCAAGTTATCCCTGATTTGTGTATCCGACGCGTGTGTCAGTGCCTGGCCGCTTTGTAACTACCAATGCGGACAGCTGCGGATGGTTTATTGTTTGTTTGCTTTAACGATTGCCACGTTTCACGGGTATATGTGAGCATGACAAATATAAAAGTGAAAATATTATATTGCAGTTGAAACAGGTAACACAGCATTTACGACGGCTCTCTCTCTCTCTCTCTCTCTCTCTCGCGCGCGCGCTCACAAAAAACAATCTCGCGGATCCCTTCGATTTCATTCCGCGTTACACCGGATTCTGATTTACGAAGATCAACGTACAAGTGTCTCACCGTGACGTATTCACCGTGTGGATCGCCCTAAGAACTCGTTTCGCCTCGGGTTACTGTCCGTAAAGCTCGTCGCGCACCCTCCTTTCCGTCGGCCGGCGCTTCCACCCTCGGCCTATTAATTCCCCTCGCGAGACCTCCTACTCTCCCCTTCCTGCCTCACGGCAGATCAGCAAATCGAAATCTTTCCGATAGTTAGCGCGTAAGTCAGGAGACGATAAAGCACGGAAGTGGAGACAACACCCGGAAACGTTATCGCCAGTTGGAACACGGACAAGGGGGTGGATATCGCGGCAGGACGTCGGACGTATGCCGGATTTCCCTATCGGGCCGTACGTTTGGAGTCATCCCCCCCGCTTTCCCCGAGGCTCACACCAGTCGCCACCCTCCTCCCTGCATTTCCTTCGCCGATGTCCGCCCTCCTCCCGTCTTTCCCCGTACCCGCACTTTCTCTAGTCCCTCGAGGGGATGGAGCCTGCATCCATTAACCGTACGGACGGTGCAACGAACATGCGCGCGCGGAATTCGTATGAATGGGGGGAGCTCGCGGATTTGCATTGATGAATAGCTTCCTCCGTACTGTGCGGAACACTTGCGTGGAATGTACTTTTCGAAGTGGCTTCGAGGAGCGTGCGTTTTTCCTCTTTCTGCCGATCACTGTAGAATCGCGTCACGATTTCATCGTAGGATCGCGCCTCGGACTTTCTCTCTCCCTCTCTCTTCCTTTCTCTTTTTCACTCTTTCTATCTTTCTTTCTCGTGACTACGTAACGTTCCTTATTACCGTACTTCCCACCGCTGAATTTGGTATCACTTAAAAAAACAAAGCAATCGACTCGCTATTTGGCTCGGTTCCCTGTCGAGCTCGTGCGAACCGGCAGCGCGCACCGCCAAAGAGTGCGCAGTTTTTACTTCGGCAATCGATTCCGCTCGATATCGCCGCACGTCACGACGTAGTGTGGGACGTGTTGTATACGTTGAATCGCGCGGTGCACTCGGGGCACAAACAACGCCACACATAAGCGGGGGTAAGAAAGCCACCGGCGGATCCGGCACGGTCACGTAGACGGAGGGAAAAAAGGATATGTCGTCGGTCGGGGGTTGCGCGCTGTGCATAATTCAAGCGGATGCGGGGTCGTTAAGGGAAAGTTTCGCCATTACAAGCACGAAATATAAAGCGTGGGTGGGTGGGCGGGCAGGCGCGCGAGCAAGCGAGCGAGCTGGTGAGAGGAAACTGACGAGGGGTGGGCACGCGGCGAAGGGAAGGAGGGCTACGCGGGGGCTGTCTTCTTTAAATTGTATCGCAAATTGCCCGCCGCCCGCTGTGCTCGAGACACGACGCGAACGAGACGCAAACCGTTGCCGGCGGTAATAGCCTGTTACGCAACGTAGGTCGCTCACCGCCCCGATGACGACTGCAGATTCTCACTCGATTCCGTCTGATATACGTATTCCCGTCTTAGAAAACGAGAGCAGACGTGCATGCGTATAAGCGAACGTTTCGCGACCCTTCCGCAACTCTTTATCGGCTCCGTTTACGACGACATCACACGGCGCATCTATTCTCCTCTTGCAGGAGGACTCGCGACACGACGAGATTCTCGTTTCCCCCCTTTCATTATTGATTCGAAACGTGAATCGACGCAGGGTAATAAGTTCCGAAATGTACATAGAAAATCTTTTTTCTATGATTATTGAGATATTAAGATAACTTTTATTTTTAATTAAATTAACTCGTGAATAATTGGTAAATTTCTAATTGCGTACGAAGAGAATATCTTTTCTGATAGTTACTTTTTTATATAAATTCTTTTCAATTTTAATATATTTTTGCAGGAATATATTAAATATTAATATATTAATATATTAATATATTAATATATTAATATATTAGTGCAGGAATAAACTATGTCAGAAAGATCTATCTTACTAGAGGATATAATAAATATTTTTTTTAATAGCATATTTCAGTTCCTAAAATATAAATAATATCAATTAAATAAAAGAATAGTCAATTATTGCAAGTTATCTGTGCTCTCTGGTTGTAAAATTTTAAAGTATTTTTTACTACAAAATCCGTCCGTGTGTGCGATATTTATCGTTCAACAATAACCGAAAAATTAATAATTCTTACTTTTTTTGGTAAAACAACGGGTAATTTTAGATTGGTGGCGTCATTAAATCGTCGATGAGATCAGTCAGAATGGTGAGAGAAAAAGAGTCATCTTTACAAATTCCTTTTTTCTCGAGAGATTTTTCGTGAGACTCCTGACTTTTTGTCATAAAAAAGACAGAAAAACGGAGGAACAAACTCGTGAACTTTACACTCTCTCATTGTACACGATAATTACACCCTCCGCGCGCGGCGCAATAACGACAAAACTGACGCTCGTTTATAATTTCGGCCGTAATTTCGCACGTCTCGAAATTAACGACGCGCTTCCGTTGTCGATCGGTTTGGCGTCCGCGACGGACCGTCGCGCGAGCGGGTAGGGTTGTAAAGCCACGTCGGGGACCAGCGTGGAAGGGTCGCTTAATTTGAAAGCACCTTCGATAACGACGTCGTCGTCCACCCCCGCGCCGCGCTCTGACGACGTCTACGGCGATGTCGAAGCCCATCGCGAGATTGCCGAGCATAAACTCTAATCCGGAATTAGAATTTCGCTCTTCCCTCGAGACGATTCCCGCCGTCCCCTTTCCTCCCGCTTTACCATCATCTTCGACCACTACCGTCGCGACTTGAACCACCGTCGTCGTCACTTCGCAAGTAACCGCAACAGCTCGTGTAACGTATTATAAGTGAACGGGCTTGGAGATCGGCCAGCGAGTCAGTCCAGATGGACTTTGACGAGACGAAGTTTTAAAAAAGAAAAAAAAAAAAGAAAAAAGAAGAAAGTTTCCACGACTCTTGACCGATGACACATGCTATCGTTGACGTTCATAAGTGACGCGATGTTCGCTCGCGTTAAATGGAGCGACGACATGCAGTCGCTTCGTCGTGGGAAGCAGCTGTGTCCGCTGTGTCCTACGACGACACGCCATTATATTTTCCGTCAAAATAAACCGCCCGGTGAGTCATACTCGCGCGTCCGGCAGTATGAGCCCAATTCAGGTCGGCCCTAAGAAAACAAGACGCTATCTAATGGAGAACACGACAACGCGGTTGTATGCTAACGTGACTCATCGTGTCCATTACTTTGGCGCTTCGATCTATCTCGACGATACCCTTCGGCAAACAGCAGGTCCCGCAGCACGAGCATTCAATAATGATCAATATTTGTGATAAAAATATTCGCGAGACGAGGGAATATGGGAAAGGGGGTGTGCAGTCTCACATCGTCACTCGCGAGAGTTGCGCATCGTATGCGAAGGTAAAAAACGATTCGCCACGTTGCAACACTCGATAAGGAAGCGTGGGTCGTGCGAAAGCATGCGCGATTTCGATTTCTTAAATTCCGACGCGCGACGCGACGCAAGAGAGAGAGAAAGAGAGATATGACGGAAAACTTCCTCCGAGATCCATACAACTAGTGTTTCAGTCGGGCATGAACTTTCCCGTTTTACTCACTTCCACGCTGCAAGCAAGTAATACTCGCGCGCGAGTACAATTAATTTGCATGAGAGCTGCACGAAAGGTTCGGCTTAACAGGCGGCCCGATGTTTCCGCATCGTTTACGCACGTGTACGCGTCACTGCCGCGGCGCACGCAGAACGAGGCTGAAACAAATAATTTTTACGCCTGCAAATAAACTGGACGGGCGTTATTCAGCCGGTTTTAATTCCCCAGTCGCGCTCCTCCTCCCGCGCTCCGTTTCGCTCTCGCTCTTTAATTATCTTAACGCAAGATCGTCGGAGCCGCACGCGACAGCCGACGACCGTTTCCCATGTACCTGTAACGAGAGCTCGCGTACACACACCACACACATACATACACATACGCGCGTAATTTATACGCGGCGCGCACATACGGTGCGCGTTTACAATTTTAGCGAGCTTTATTTTCGACTCTCTTTAACCGGGAAGTAAAGTACACGGGAGAATAGGAGAGCGGGAGTGGGAGCCGCGAGCGGGTGCAAAATCGTTCCGGTATTCCTGGTATTTAAGTAGCGCATAAATGTCAGTCGATACCGGAAATACGAGCGCGGTGGTTCTGCTTTTCCGATACTCGATAGTAATAATGATTAATCGTGCGCGCTAAATCGCACGAATGCTGCTTCGTTGGCTTGCTTCTCATCGAATATAAAGGGCGTTTTGGTATTACAGATAAAGACACAATTCAGACTGATGGAATTCGCGAAAGGAACGAGAGAGATTCCTCAGAAACGCAGATTCGCGAAAACCAGTCATTCTTTTGTCTTTCTTTTTTTTTTATTTCGTAAGCTACTTTTTTTCATGTATGCGTATCTCCGCCAGCGAGCGGAATCGGCGGGCAGCAAGTATCGCCACTCGCTTTAGCGATTTCAACATCGAGGCTTTACAGCGATGGTTTCACCGCGTGCTTTACGATTGCCACTGTCGCGATTTTACATCGCGCCGGGGGATGCGGATCCGTCGAGAGATGTCGCTAACGCTAGATATCGCCCGACGTTTTACGCAAACTGCACTGCTACTTTTGGCATCAAACGGAATATCGGCGATAACGGAAAGGAAAGATAATTGCAATAGTAAGGAAAGATAATTGCAATAGTAAGGAAAGAATATTGCAGAAAGAATTTCCTACAATAAATGCGCCATGTTGTAAGTCAATCATTAACGCGCGTCGCGCATTCGCACGAAAACAAGAGTGAATACACGAGAGAGAGAGAGAGAGAGAGAGAGAGAGAGAGAGAGAGAGAGAGAGAGAGAG
>NW_022639597.1:258531-264969 GCF_010583005.1 Odontomachus brunneus
AGAGAGAGAGAGAGAGAGAGAGAGAGAGAGAGAGAGAGAGAGAGAGAACTCGCGTGCGCCTCTCACGGTGCACAGAATAAATGATGTGTTATTAATGACTTTGCAAAAATATTGTTTTTGCAATTTCGCGAACCTTCCATGCTTTTAGTAATAATTGACTAACAAAATCTAACGGTGAATAACAATGATCGTTATTACAAATGTCATAAAAATTCGAAGTTTCGCGAGCTCCAGGGATCGATAATCGTGCCTTGCGGAAAACGCGACGTGTAAACGTGCCAGTCGCAGATGTTATCCCTCGGTAGAATCACCGAAAATCCTCGGAAGCGTCATCGATCACTGCTTTAAGCCAAACAAGTGTGACGTATAAAAAAAATCGAATCGAGTACGTAGACATCGCCGAAACGTTTTGTAGAAGTTCGTACGCCTTTTAAATATACAGTCTGTACGTATCTCTTTATATTTAGGAGAGAACGTATTATATAACAAGATTTACATTCCGTATTCCAAGTCGAAATTTTGGTCTTATGTTAAACCTAGGTTTAACAGCAACTTTTATTCATACATCTTTCTCTTGTTCTCTCGAGAGATTTGCGGGATGCAGCGACAAATGTTCCTCACGTCACCCTTATTCATTGTCGCTGCTGCGTTAGTCTAGCCAATTTCGCCGATAGGCCGTCGGCCTTATTAAATTAGACAGAGCTGCGTTGCTCTTCGCGTGTCTACAATAAATCTGCGAAAAGTCCGCTACGATTGTCCCGCGTGGTCACGCTGACGTCGCAGAATCATCCTCTATTTCGGTTCAGCGCGTGTGCCGCGTCTCTTTTCCCAGCTAGCACGCACGTGTTATCGGAAGGCGTGCCATCGCGGCGTTATCAGAAATTTTCCTCTGTCAATTCACTCTCTCCTCTAAGAGATGCGTCCTGATAACCCAAATGCCTTTTACAAATTCGCTCCTCTGAATTCGATATTATTAGCGATATTATTAGCGATAATAATATCGTGACAAGAAGAACGAATCTAAAGACTTTGTCGCGAGCGTAAGACAAACTGCGTCCTGCGGCGCGTTTTTAGACCTCAATCTCCCGTAATGTTCGGTTGCAGTTGGAACAAGTAATTAAAACAGCAGTGCAGATTCGTAACGAGAAGATTATTCTTTGTTTCATGTCTCTACGTCGATTCGTTCGCGGGTTATGTACAACCTTTTTCGAGGTCTTGTTCTCGGCTAGGCGCCTCCTCGTGTTGCGCGCCATGCACCTGCGTACACCATGCGGTGAACAACCGCATGGTCAAGTGGCTAGCTAGGAACGTCATGGGAGTGGGATGCAAATCCCGTTGCTGTGTTAAGGTAAAAGTATAAAAAAAATGCTCGGACCTAATCCTAGCATTCTTATTGTTTGCTTTCTTTTAAATATGAATATTTCAACTTTCAATGTAGAATACATATATTTTGTATTGTTAAATATTTGTACTTAAATATTTGCACTTAAATATCAAAACAATACATAGAGAGAATATTGTAGTAAAAATTACAAGGCAATTTTACACGGAGAAAATATTGTAATAAAAATTATAATGCGACCTTAATAGTTCGGGAATAGACTGCCACTATTAGAAAAATTGCAATAAAACAACAAAAATTACTATAAACATGATAAACTCTTACTATATTTATGATCATTTTTATGTTTTATTATAATTTTCATGATAGTGCCAGTCTATTTCTGGACTACTAAAGTTGCATTGTAATTTTTACTATCATATTCTTTCCATTCATTCTATAAGAATGCATAGGATTGAATACGTGTTCGAGTATTGGTACTTTTATCTACTATATTCAGGTTCTTTTACGACTATATTCAGATTGAAGCAAAAATTAGTCTGTGATCGAAATTGGAAAATCACGGCCTACATGGAAAGTGTTAGATTTCTGTGTTTAAAAGTGTAAATCTCAAATACAATAAGGAAATAATTGATGCTTTTTCCTAATGTAGATATAGTTTTAGAAATTAATCTAATTGTAGAAGAGCACCACTATTTTCGAGATATATTGCAATATTCGCTTTAACCTTTCTAAAAATGAAATCCAAGATTAAGGTCGTTTCGTCTCGATATTAAAGTAATGGAAATTGACATGATTCCACCACAACGTCGCGACACTCGCCAGTTCTATACAATGGAACAGCATTCGTTTCTTATTGATACACACCATCCGTTTCTTAATCTCAAATACAATAAGGAAATAATTGATGCTTTTTCCTAATGTAGATATAGTTTTAGAAATTAATCTAATTGTAGAAGAGCACCACTATTTTCGAGATATATTGCAATATTCGCTTTAACCTTTCTAAAAATGAAATCCAAGATTAAGGTCGTTTCGTCTCGATATTAAAGTAATGGAAATTGACATGATTCCACCACAACGTCGCGACACTCGCCAGTTCTATATAGTGGAACAGCAATCGTTTCTTATTGATACACACCATCCGTTTCTTAATGATACGCGCGGAGGCGACGAAGTCGATATTAGCATTTTGCAATCGCGAAGGGCGAAATTTACGAGCGTCATTTCCACTTGCTCTCGTCGCTCTGTCTTCGTTTCTGTATTATCTATTATCTATTACACGTCGCCGCGATCTTTTTAAACGATCTCCAATAGTTTTTAAAATCGAGTTAAATATTTAGCATTGGAAAATTGCCGCAAAATTAAACTTTCCTCGCTGTTTGCTTCCTATCCCGCTATTTTTTCCCGTCCTCCCTATTCTCCTTTCTCTCGCCATATACACGGTGTCTCGTAACTAATCACCGCATTTCTCCATGACTTCTTCGAGGCGCGGAGAAATATCGCGGAGCACTCGTGCCCCTCGAATTACGAAAGATCGAGGAGAAGAGTTGTCAGATAAAAATAGCGAAATCGCGAATACGCGTCATCGTTTTTCGTATTTATAATCTTCGAGAGCTAACGTTACAAGTTCAACAGTTGTCGGAAACAAGGCACGATCGATTCGCGCTCGAGAAAAAGCTGAGTCGAGCGAGGAACACACGAAGGACGAGAGGAGCGACATTTCCGAGACACCCTGTGTACAACATAGGTGAGCTCGTATCTTTCGCGCGAGCACTGCCGGCAGATTACCCGCCGTTGTATCGCCGGTTAATTAGCTTTATGCGTTCAATCTCGCAAGACTCACGCTTCGTAGCCGAGGTAATAACGCGGTGTACGCCAGTACGCCGGTACATACGCCGGATTACCGAATGAACGCGCGTCCTCCGTTGAACTTTCCGACGTCCATTCCCGCGGTTGGGCTTAATAAATCGGTCTTGTTCGCGGAGCAACGAGACACTGAGAAATTACGAGTCGGCGAGGTTGTATCTGCGATAAACACGTCCCATTAAGTGTCGACTTTGTCGTCTCAATGCCTCATCCGCGATTCTCTCTCTCTCTCTCTCTCTCTCTCTCTCTCTCTCTCTCTCTCTCTCTCGCTTCCGTTTCTCTCGATGCATCATTAATGAGGAATTTTTAAATAAGAATTTCACGAATTTTGCACTTGCAAAATTAATTTCTCGAGAATAAATTAATCTTATAAGATCTTTTTTTTAATTTCGTTTTCAAATAAAATCATTCAAGAGTCTTTGAGAGACGAAACTGAGAGGGATGTTGTTAATAATAAAATATATTCCTTGATCCGAAAATTATGCGCGAGAGAGAGAGAGAGAGAGAGAGAGAGAGAGAGAGAGAGAGAGAGGAGAGAGAGAAAGAGAAAAAGAGAGAGCAACTTGCCTTGATTATTATACTGTAATATCTGTGTATGTAGGTTCTTATAGAACCTTGAGTGATTTTATTTGATTTTTTAAAAGTTCTCTCCAACAAGAGAACTCGCAAAAATGTCTTGCTATTATCGATCGCCGTTTCCGCCGTGCGAATTTCGTCAGGTTAAACGAGCTCTCCGGTTACGAGGGCGGGACACACCTGGTGTGTGTGTCGCCACGTCCCGACGTGTTCCGCTGTTGTAATGTTACACTCTCCCTCTCCCTCTCTCCCTCTCTCTCTCTCTCTCTCTCTTACCGGGAGAACTCGCGCGCGCGTTACTCTCGCGGCGAAGCCCGGCAAAACAAGGAAATCGAGGAAATTCCGCGGTGAGGAGCCTCGTGACCTGCGGATGGCGCGCCATTGTTCGCCGGCCGGTTGCCGAACCGGGTGTTGGCGGCGGGAGGGCGGGCCGGTATCGGATTCAATGCGCATTGTTATCAAAGACGCGAAGATGCGACTCAACCCCATTGTCTCGCGGGATTAGTTACAGCCGGCGACATAATTAATCGTCTGCGCGCCCCGTCCTCCTCCTTCCTGCTGCTCCTCCTCGTTCACGTTCACCACCCCATCGCGCTACGTCGCGAACGAGAAGAACCATCGTTGGCCGACGAGGGGTGGAAGCACTAGTATTTTGTATCGGGAAATATCACCGTTTCCTGGTTATATACGCGGGATTTGGTTACCGCCGTCTATCGAGCTCAGAGAAAATGGAATTCTCGAGATGTACCGCCGGCCCCCGAGCTCGCCCCCGCATCTATCAAAAGAATGAATTTGCACAAGGAGCCGCTCAATTTGCAGGACATCGGTGGGTTGGTTGGAATATAACGGACGTGGCAAATAAAATTCTTCCGCGTCTCTGGATGTTGTTTCGATTCGTTGGAGCTTTCCTCGCAAGTAACGACACCGCTTGTCGGTGTGTCTGCAATTCTTTATCGGACGAGACGCGAACGAAGCGATTCTGTTTACTCTTCCGCCGGAGAATTAGAGACGCGCCCATTTTTATATGTGTGACACGAACATTTTTCTAGCGCAAGTGACGCGAATAGGATCAGTAAAGAACATTGCGAAGCGCAGTCGGTCACGGGAACAAATCAAAGCGTATACAGATCGTTCCGCATATTCGATCGATCGATCAAGCAATCACGGTAATTTCTCAACAGTGGAACAATACGTGAGATGATATGAGGTCGCGAGCAGATCGCTTGGCGCGGTGAACGCTCCAATTTCCTTGAGTCGATATGTCAATACACTCGCGGCTAGGTGATTTCCTCCCGTCGATGAGACCAAGGCGCGGATATTTACTCGGAACTTTCGAACGGAGAGTTTAATGAAAATGAAACGCGGAGGGCGCGAGGAGAGATGAAAGGTCTTATTCAACGATCGCTTCTCATTCTTTCTCGCGTGTTGTCGCTCAAAGCGACAAAAGCCTAGAGATGGAAATCGTCGATGCGACTGCGAGGTGACAGAGGCAAAAAATCGCGGACGGAACTCAAATAACCAATCACCACTTTAGGATTGCGAAGTGAGCGATTAAACGGGAAGTTTAAATTCGCGTCGCGTTTAAAATGCGAAATTAAAATGCAGGTTGATTAGATCGCGATAAAATTTTGAGGACGGTAATCGTGGCGGAGAGTTATAAAAATAGGGATATTCCCGCGTCCGCATGCTCTTCCCTTATTTTTGCCATCGATGCGCGATTCGTATAATCAGGGATTCTCGGTTGTCGATCGACGGCAAGAGGCGTACATGAACCGCCGCCAGTAAACACACAAAATGCGAAAAGTGAGAGAATGGCGGCAGATATACGTATATCATGTGCAGAAGCGCGCGATCGCCCGCGTTGCTGGAGAAAAGTCAAGCAAATAGCTACAAATGGAATTAACGACGGTATACGAGACACGCTTCATCGAACCACTGATTTCCCAGCGGGGTAAAAATGCCATTTAGGCAAGGGGCTAGCGGTACGGAAACCGGCGGAACGAAGTTACCTTCCGGAATGCGAAACGCAAGGATCTGCATTTTCTCCTAACCGTTTCCGAACCCCTCGGAAATTTTCTATCAAGTTATTACTTCGCGTATGAATAAGTAACATCCCTGCGTCCGGTCACACACCACCCCGACGGTAAGCGTAATTCTCCTGCATTAAAAAATCTATCCTTTTTTAATTCACCCGAATTAAAAAAAAGAGATATACTATGTTAGAGCTTCAGTAGAATTCTACGCGATGACGAGCTATTTTTTTCGCGCTGAACGAACTTTTACGCATAATAAAGATATAATAAGATCACAAAATTATATAACGTTTTGTGGCAACTGAGAAGAAATCCTTCTTGATTCCTGGATCAATCTGAATAGTGCGATTCGCGCCACGACAAAAGAGGGAGGCAGTCTCAAATATCAGCAATCGTCGACCACGTGTATCTTTGTGCGACAAAGCGCAGTCTCTCGAACGATCCAACTTCCGAAAAGTAATAAAAACGTGATTATGACGCTTCTGGCGACAAAAAAAAAAAAAGATAATATCGATCGCTGCCCGCGGCGTAATAACGGACAGCCGACGGAGGGCAGGAGAAGGCGTCGAAAGCGCACGTTGGAGTCTATCATGGGGGGGGGGGGGGGGGGGAACATTT
>NW_022639597.1:265068-279789 GCF_010583005.1 Odontomachus brunneus
GGGGGGGGGGGGAGGGGGTAACATTTCGCCACGGGGACGAACGGACGGAGGACTCTCGCGAACGGGTGCATAAAATGGTCGTTGCTCTTGCGGCAAAGTGAATGTCCACGGCCGGCCTGGCCGATATTTATGTAGTGCCATGGCATGCCATGTTTATGGTTTTTGCGCGGTCCATGGCAGGATGCAAAGAGCGTCGTAAAACAGGGACGCGGAACGTTACCGGAGAATAAACGGCCTATGGGTACCTGAGCGCATAAATTTGGTCGTGCGACGTGCGCGTATATGTACTTTTTTTTTTCTCTCCTCCCCCGTCGGCCTCTCGAGTGACGAGAGTCCGAGGGCACTTTGCGCGACGATCAAAAGCGGTCGGGGAAAGATCCGCTTCTAAGAAGCGACGGTCTAATAACCCGGCCTTTATGATACAGGGCGCGATGTTGTTCGCGGCACGGGGAAAGTCTTGTGAAGTAGCGCCGTGGAAAAAGCGCGGATCGAACTTTATGGGCGAGCGAAAAGCCGTAAATCACTAACGAGGCTCGGTATTATTGATTTCCCCCTTGCGGCTTTTGAATTCGCCGCCTCGATGCACCGTTGCCTTCGACGAGGGTGCAGAGTTTCGAGAATTTCCGTCGCGATCGAGTATTGAAGGGAAAATAAAGAAAATGAGAGGGAAAAGTACAAGCTAAGAATACGGCACACACACGCGCGCGCGCGTACACGGGAAAGAGCGTCCCCGTGAGAAAACAAATCCGGCGATATGACAAATCGATCGTTCCTCAAACATTGACGTTGGCACTTGCACAATAAAATAATTCTTACGCGGATGGCGATAGGCGGTGGAGAATGATGGGGGCACCGCTGAAATGCACAAATTGGGGCGTGCTTCGCATCCGTGAACGCGTAAGGGCTATAATTCTATTCCCAGCCCCGGGAATGATAAATTCGGAAGCGTTTTATGTGCCGGACGAAGAAACGTAGGGTGAATATAGCCACGGTCGGGAAACAATCTTTATTCGTGCAACGTAACCGAATCAAGGATATCTTGCAACAGAAAAAAAAGAGAGGAGGAAAGGAAGGGAAAAAAAATTAGATTTACGTCCTCCGATATCGATATACAGTATCGAAGTGATTTGATTTAGCGAGATAAAGCATCGCGAGAAAATATCGCGCGCGGTTACCGAGGGGGGAGGGAGAAGGGGGGCAGAGCTCTCGAGCCAGGTGGGCGCGCTCGCGGATTCTCTGCGAGGTACCGATAATCTCAACGAGATTTCGTTTTCCCGCCATCTACGGCGAAGTTTACTTGTTTCGCTAGCGGGCGGAATGGGGAGGTAAGGGCGACACGTTCATCGAACTTAGGGACTTTTCAAGAGAAATGGGGCAAGTTCGATGCAGCCTAGATCGCGGATAAAGATACACATCTGCCCGTAATACGAGCGCTATAGCTCCGCTCTCTTTCGGCAGTTAAAAGTTCTCGCGCTTTTTAGGAAACGAGGTGCATCAATAGCCCGTACGTTTCTACCTCGGCGCATGTGTATGTTCTCCGCGGGAGAATGAACGCGAAATTCCGCGAGCTATACGAAGAGAATGTTATAGTTTCTTTTTCCACTATAAATCTTTTCCAATTTTGCTCTACATATATGTTTCCAGCAGTGTAGGAATAGACTATCTGTTTTGCCAAGAGAAGTAGCAAATTTCGCTGGAAAAATTCAATAACAGTACATTTCGGCTCCTAAAATGTAAGTAGCATACACGAAATGACAGGATGATCAATTAGTGCGGAATATTGATCTACTCCTCGGTTGCGAACTGTAATAATTGTCTTAATATAAAACTCTCTCGGTATAAAGTAGGAGAGACCGGAGTTATTTGACCACGGGGGTAAGTTGCCAAAATCGATTATTTCTACTATTTTTTAACATATTTCAGAATCAAGTAAGCAAGAATTTCAAAGACATCTTTGACATGTTTAAAAGTTGCTTGCTTAATTCTGTAACTCTTGTTAGAAAATATTAGAAATAACTGGTTTCGCCAACTTATCCCGGTATGTAACTTTTCACTATTTTCCATTGTTTTTTCCGCCTCTTGCACTGCGAAATATATATTTGCAGCGATTGCTAACACGAAAGATATAACAAGTAACTAAGATAAATCAATTTGATAAATTAATTTGATGAGTGCAAATCAATGCAACAATTCGTCATTTTAAGGAGGTTTATTTATTTCTTCCTGTGGCTTTTGAATTCGCAAGAGCAACAACCATTTTATGCACTCATTCGCGAGATAGTCTTCCGTTCCCATGGCAAAATATTACTCCCTCTCCCTCAATGGTAGACTCCAACGTGAACTTCCGATGCATTCTCCTACCCGCAGCTGTTATTACGCCGCAGGCAGCAGTCGATATTATTATTTTTTTTGTCGCCAGAAGCGTCATAATCACGTTTTTATCACTTTCCGAAAGTTCGATCGTTCGAAAGACTGCGCTTTGTCGCACAAAGTTACACGTGGTCGACGATTGTTGATATTTGAAACTGCTTCCTTCTTTTGTCGCGGTTGAATCGCACTATTCGAATCAAGAAGGATTTCTTCTTAGTTGCTACAAAACGTTATGTAATTTTGTGACCTTATTATATTTTTATTATGCGAAAGTTCGCTCAGCGCGAAAAAATGGCTCGTCATCGCATGAAATTCTACTGAAGCTCTAATATATATCTTTTTTTTTAATTCGGAGGAATTAAAAAAGAATATATTTTTTAATTTGCGAGAGAATTGGAAAAGGGACACAAAGGATAGATTTTTTAATATAGGAGAATTGCGCTTTTATCGTGATTAGCGTGGAAAATTGAGCAAAATTTCGTGCTCGGAGGAATTCAGCAGCCGGTTATTCCAGTTAATCAGGAAAATTCCTATTTTCAACGTCGCCTGCGCAAAGTCGCTAAGGCGAGAGAATATTTCAACGGCGAAGCCGTCGGGCGGGAGGGAAGAAGAGCAAAGAGCTTGTTGCGTCCTTGCAAAGTACCGCAACCTGATCCGGGCTTCCTTCCCTTACACGCTGCGGTACTTTAAACTCGCCTAACAAGAGAGCGAGAGTGCTTTACACGGTGCGAGGTAACTGCCGTTGAGAATAACAACGACGATCCCGTAAGACACGTGAACAGCCATAAAGATATAATAAGGAACTATACTTGCGTTGCACTTGTCTTAATGATACTGCGCTGAATCACGTGGAAACTGTGTGCCTACCGCATCTTTCCAGGCACAAGTTGGACGATAAAAACTACCTAACTTAGATGCCCAACGTGCGCTTTCGCCCACCATTCCGCACACTCTCAAGTTTTAATATATACATTAAGCGGGACATGATAGCTTTCTCTCTCTCTCTCTCTCTCTCTCTCTCTCTCTCTCTCTTTTACATCTTCTTTTAACTTCCACACGAGTTATCATATTTATACTCTCGGGTGTACGTTCAAAAGTTATATTAGTTAAATCGACGCGTGCCTTCGAGTTCGTCGAAAAAGACTGTCGAACTAAACCAGATACAATGTATCTATGTGCAGTGCGCAAAGCAAAGTTAAGAGAATGCTGGATATCGACATGATGCAGCTTTCGTACTTTGCACTGTTTTTTTGCTTGGTTGTATAGAATTGCAAATATTTGAAATCCAAAAGCGGAAACGAAAAAAGGATTTGTAAAGTAAAAGTTTTGCCCTGATTTTTTATATATTATAGAGCATTCCGTCATTCATTGATATTGGTACTTTCACTCTATACACTCTTTCACTCTATACACTCTATACAGGAAAAAATGTATCCTATTTTAACTTCTTAATCATATGTAGAGATAATAGGACAGGTGAATCAGATTAAAATAAGATTTGAGTTGTTGGTTTTTTGTTTCAACGAGCTCTGTTTTACCGTGTTAGTTACCTCTGGCATTTACTATAAATTATAATCAAGAAAACCATTTTTTCTATTAAATTCTCTTGTAATGTTAGTGATAATAACCTTATATGCACACACACACACACACACACACACACACACACACACACACATGTTATTACTACCATTTTCGTCTTGAAACAACTAAAAAAATATGGTTGGAGCAAAAAATAACTATAATTTTATTAGACTATAATTTTTAATTAGACCAATCATTTTTCTCTCTCAGTGTATAAGCATTTGTAATGTTATACGACCAAATAGAAAAAGTGTACAATCGAAGCCGCATTACGTCGATATTCAATGTCTCTCTTAAGAAAAAAATAAAAGCAAAGGAAGAGAGGAAGACAAAGAGACTCGTTCAATCTTCGACGAGGATTTCCCGAAGCAATCGGCAAACTAATGAACGAGCGCACGACTTCGCGCACCGCGATCAAAGCGTTCCCCGGGAAAAATAACGGCGGACAGCATTGCCTTTTCGCGAGACAGTTGAGCCGTGACGGATCTTTGGGACCGAAGAGTCTCCTTCGCCGTCGGTCCGACAGGGTTGGCACGTAGGGGGCGAGTCGTGTAGGACCCCGATGCATTAGGTGATTGCTCAGCCTCTTGTCCGAGAGACAAGAGCGGCGCAAGTTCTCCGCGATCGAGAAAAGAGCACGACGTGTTCGCGTCCGTGCAAGTTTTATAGAGAGTGGAATCCCGGCGGCTTCGTCCGTCGTTCATCCCTCCGCCCTCGTCTTCCGCCATCGGAGACGGAGAATCGGTAGACTCCGGCGCGGATAAGTCGCGCGGAGGATAGTTGAAAAGTTAAACACAGATTGGAAATTGGTATTTCTTACTCGCGGCGCGTTAGATGGAGTTAACGCGCCACAAAACTTTCACAATTCGCCCCGGTGCCCCCGAGGTGCTCGAATTCCCTGTTCCGTGCCGCTTCGCGAATCGAATCCGGAAGATGGATCGTGAGATACGACGGCGGAACGTCGCGTCAAGGGGTGCGTACGTTAGTGCGCTCATCTTTTCTTCCGCTCTCCAGTGGGGTACCTTTTATTTCGAAAAGCGCCTCCATTGAATTATCACTTTCGCTCGTGCCGCTTGAAAGTCGCGCTGGCTCGATTGGAAATTCATCCCGTGCGATGTTAATTCGATCTATCTATTATAACTGCGAAAAAAATTCGTATAAAACCATTACCGTGACGCGATAATAGCGTAAGGGAGAGCTAATAGAGAAGCAGAAAGGCAGAGACCGAACTCGCGCTGGTATGCTCACATGATAGCCGACACAGTTCTTGCGTTTTCTACCAGCGCGAGTTCTGGTTGGCTTCTGTCTTGCTGATAAGATGTGAATTCTTCCTAACGTCGTTAACGTTGTCGGACGTTGGCGAGCGATCGCGACACGCGAATGTACGCGCGCGCCTCCGTCGAGACGGGTGCGCGACGAGTAACTTCAAATTGATACTTTCGCGAGGGGCGCGCGAGAGTCGTATTATTGTTTCATAAGTTCATTAAATTTCCATAATCAATTCCGGCACTCCCTGAGCACTCTTCCGTAGGATATAAGTCGATTCCCGGCGGCTTCCAATTAGTAGACGCGCGGCTTATGTTTGCCGAAGTTTCGCGCCGCGCGGCTGAAAAATCCTCTTACGTCGCGCCAGCCACCCCGCGTTCTCCGTTCGCGGGTAGAAGACGGCGGTATCGTTGGCGCATCGTACGATTACAAACGCCGTGGCTGGATCCGCACGTAATAACCGTTAGCGCGATAATTGCCGTCGGGGCGAGAGGGGGAGCGATAATGACAGTAAACTTAGGCGATTGCGTTAAACGAAGTCGGGACGAGGAAGAGAGTGGTAGTCGCTGAAAAGCTCTCTACGGGGCGCGCGCCCTTGTTTGACGGGCGTGAGCGCGCGCGAGAGTAGCTGCCAGTAGCTCGACATTTACATACAAATAAGCTGGCCCCGTTGATATTCCAGCCGAGTTTATCTACCGGCTCGCGCGCGAGAGCGCTATACCGCCCGGCGACGGTAATCGGCCGCTAACACGACGCTACAATCGTTCGTCGGGATTATACCGTCCTTTGTCATTACTAATGGGAATAACTCGCTCATAATTAAAGTCGGCTCTTTCTCGGTGTAATCCCGCGGGGGGCTCGATCGTATAGATTTAACGACATTAACCCTTCATCCGCGCAGTAACGAGATCGACTCCTCTCGCGATGCTCGAGTGAAAAAGAATAAAGCGCGACTCTCGTAGGTACCGGTGTCTCGTAGGTTCAAGAAAGTCAGTTGTGCTCTGTGCATTGTTACGGCTGTAAGAACAGCGTCCCGCTTTGGGGAAGCCCGATAATTATCCCCGAAGAAAATCATTGACCGCGCGCAGCGGAACCGCCAAGAGTCCTTTCGTAACTCTTTGTATTGTTACGTGGAGTCACAGTCGGTTAAGCTAATCGTATCTGTCTTGCACTTTTTCTCGAGCATTCCCGAGATACGTGTTAGTACTTTGAAACCACATTTCCCGAGACCTTTATGCAACAACGCACAGACGCGAGCTCAATTGCCGTGCAAGTCCGAGGGATGAATGATGAGAAGCCGACGGTCAAAGTGAAAATAGAATATTTAACAGCGCGAGTTGCTCTTCAAGATTATTTTCCAGCGCGAAGATTTAATCTATGAATCAGTGAGCCCATTATCTCCTTCTCCTGAATTAGTCTCTTTTAACGCGCGCTTTTAAGCCGCGGCGATACAATCGATTTTAATCGGCGCGCCGGGCAATCGCCGAGAAGCAAGAACAAAAAGAGGAGAAAGAAAATCGCGCTGCGCGAAATACATTACAGCCTTCTCAGTGCATTCCGCGATTCGCGCAGAAAATTGATGAATCACGGGTTACGTTCGCGGTGTTAACGCATCGCAACGTTTGGAACGCTAAAATGCGCGCGGTTTAATCTTCTTAGATCGTGCGACCGTAAATAATTTTCGGCGCACGATCGTTCACTCTAAAGTTTCTCTATTAAAAGTTAGGATAAAACATGATGATTCCTCGTTGGTATGCATTCTATTTTTTAGGGATTTTTAGGGATAACGTGAATGTAGAAGTGAGAGAGAAATTCTAATAAGAGCTACATTAAGGAGGTGCTAAAGCTGAAAACTTTGCCGACAGAGTACTGACATTTTTCTACAAAGTTTACGTCGTCTTGGTTGTACAGAATTACAAATGCTTTCACGCAATGAAAGTACATGCAATAAATTAATAAGAGCTTTGCTCAATATATGGCGAAAACGAAAAAAAATTTGAAATTTAAAATCTGTCAGTTAGCGTAATATTTCTTTAATTAAAAAATTCCGTAGCTTGTACATACTAAAAGTGTGGATACTTCAAACAGAATAATTTTGAGGAATATTGCTGTACCTTCGCATATCTAAATTCAGGAGCTTAAAAATATCCGAAAAGTTTGCCGAAAGATTTCTACACATGCGTGGTTAGATTTTCCGCTAAATATAGTAAAATAAAGCAAAACACATTTACGTAAGTTCTGTATGTACAAGAAATACGAAAAGAATAGCGTGATTATGTTAATGATAATCGTCTCTGCGTTATCGACATTGTTCGAGTTCATCATCAACTTTAGCATCCCCTTAATAGTCTTGAAACTTGTCTCAGGTGAGATACTTAGATTGGGATTTAGAGTTAGATGTAAATTTTAGTAAATTTTTAATTGAATCACGATTACACATGCAATGTCGCATCTCATATGATTCAAATAAGTCCAACTCTAAATTCAAGTCTGAGTACTTCACGTGGGACAAGTTTTAAAACTGTTAGTACACCTAAGGCTGAAATGACAAAGTATATGCTGCAGCTTCTCATTTTCTCACACACTCATTCACTTTCTCCCTACCAATGGCGGACGGAGTCCCGACTTGAGGAAGTCCAGTTTACCTGGCGGAGAGCGGACACCTCGCGGTGTGCTCGCGTTGCTCCGCGTTTCGGATCGGAGTACCGCCGCCGATTTCAATCGGTACGCCGCGCTTCCTTAATTAAAGCCACGGGCATTCGCACGCGCCCACGCAATGCACGCACGCTCGGGCCACGTGCTAATCATCAACGGGATTCCATCGCGTCATCAGGACACAAGACGCGGCGCCCATGCGCATTCATGGTGTCGGCCATCTCGCATCGCTCGGTCGGTCACGTACGTGTCCGCTAGAGGAATTCAATTCTCACCGGTGTCATTAAGTGATTCGAGTCGTCGTCTTCGTCTTCGTCATGAACGGCCCGGACGGGAGAGGAGCCTGTCAGCTCCTTTTTATTCGCGATCGTCCCGGCGGTGGTCGACGTGGAGGGCACGACGACGAGACGCAACGTCCTTTCAATTTTATGTAATTTCCTGGAGGCCCGGAGCTCCCGACCCGATTTAATAGGAGTTCCGTCGATCAAACGAGCAACAGGAACGCCAGTTTTCCCCGGAGGCTGTCTCTATACTCTGTCCCTCCACGTCGTAAGTACGGTTTAAGTAACTCAGCTTCGGCTGAGTCACGGCCGGCAAGCGGCCACCGCGGAGAGAGCTTCCTCCTTGTCGCGTCGTTTCCCTTTTGTATTCCAGTTTAGAGGCAATCCCGGGGAGGACTCGTCGCGCGCGCACGCAAGATTACCGGCAGGAAGAAGAAGAAGAAGAAGCTCTCGTGCTTCGGACGAAAATACCGGACTACTTACGTATTCTAGACGGAAAGAGTAAAGCACGGAGAAACAGTCTCGCGGCAACACTCGGTTTCAATACGATTGAACTACACTTTTCTCGACGCAGTTCGGAACGCAGACCGATATACAATGAGAAAATGCATTTTCTGGGAATTATCCAGAAATGAGTTCTCCAATTGGATATTGTCTGCGTTCCGAGTTGCATCGAGAAAGTTATATCAAACCGCATTGAAACCAGTCTAGGGCATTAGTCGATTAAACATTTCTTTTTTAATAATTGGTAAATTAACAATTTAAATTAATCAAGTCACAAATAACTTCGATGATTGACGAAATTAATTGTTAATCAAACTTTGATGTGGCTGATTATACACTGTTTTATATTGATTATTCATATTCAATAAACATTACACGATTTCCTAACACAAGGAAGATTTTTTACTCATATGGTAGATAGCACTATTAGTCCTGTGCTTGAACTCGAATTGCCCTTTTTCCTATTTTTTGATTGATATCTTCGCGTTCTTTGCGAGTTCTTATTTCTTTCTCTAAACACTGATTAATAATAAATCTCACCCTGATTGATTAAGTTGTTTGTGATCACATGCATGACGATTGAGTAATCTCAAATACTGATTGTTCCAATCAAAGAAACTCTTATAATCGTTTAATTCCCAACATTGATTGAAACCAAGTGTACATAAATAACACGGCGTCGCGTTAACTTGTCTAAATTGACGTGCTGAAAGAAGAAAGAACGCTTCGTCTCGAAGTTCCCTCCACGTACGCGTCTCGCGTCACAAGCCGCACAAAGAGAGAGATAAGGGGGCAGGAGGAGAACTTTGGTAGTCTTTTTTCTACACCTGTCCCATCGATACTGGTCGCGGAAGCGAGGTAGGGAGCGGCCAGGAGCGAGGCGGGGAGGTGGATAGGAAATTGATATCGAACAGACGCCCGACGGCTCGTAGTGTTCAGCAAGTTTGTTCGTAAATCACGATACATCCCCCTCTCGCTCTCTCCACTCGCCGCAGGCGAGACCAGCCCCATCCGCTTTGACCCCCTCGCGCCGTCCGCGTTCACACCGCTCCGTAGCCTCGAGCCGATCCGCTTCGCTCCCTTATCCCACGCAGCCAGGGATCGACGCTAAAAACGCGCCAAGCTAAGCCACCGCCGCTGCCGCCCGCCTCTCGCGATTCTCTCTTTCTCTCTCTCTCTCTCTGTCTCTCTCTCTCTCTCTCTCTCTCTCTCTCTCTCTCTCTCTCTCTTGGCCAACTTTCGTTTTACTCGTGAATTTTAATGACCGCGCGGTCGGCTCGCGCGTTATCCGCGAAGCTGGTTATCTCCGGCCGGCGCTCTTTTCGAAAGAGCAGCGCGATGAAGAGCGATAGGCGGCCGCACGGTCGGAAATCCGGCAAGGAGCGCAATTCCGGAAACTCCGCCCGGGCGGAGAATCGCGAGCGGAACAGAGAGAAAGAGAGAGAGAAAGAGAGAGAAATGAGAGTTATCCGTAACTTCGGGTAGGCAGCTTGTTATTTTTAAGTTATACAGGATGCACCGGAAAAATAGGAACGAGTTAAAATTCAGCGAGGAATACATCCCCGACTTTTCCGGGGTATGCAGAGGGCGTATTTTTACATCAAATAAACCTGGAAGCAGATAACACTATTTTTCTCCCACGTTTCGACCTAGAAAAAGCGACTAAATGTTAAGGGAAGTGCAGCAGCTCTTTCGCAAGTGTTTCGGTTCTCTCTCAAGTGACGGCAGCCGAGCTGCGACGAGAAAGAGAGAGAGAGAGAGAGAGAGAGAGAGAGAGAGAGAAGTGAGAGGGAGGAGGGGAGAGAGAGAGAAAGAGAAATAACGTGTCGCCCAGTGTTAATCGCGTCCAAAATAAATCCGGAGGAAAACCGGCGGGGTAAAAACTTTCTAATTAAGGCAATTTTGCTAGTTAGCCGTTAACCATCCCCGGTAGACAGTTTACTAAACCCCTTGGAAGCTTGACCACCTGGATAAGTTCCAGAGGTAACCGCGAGAACGCGAGGGAGGAAGAGGGTGACAGGCGGAAGAGTGTGCCGAAGGGACGGTCCGTGAGGGGGTGGCTCGTAAATCGGAAGGGTCCTGCGCTTCCACACGGGGCTCTTACAGATATTATAGAGGTCGCGGGAAGTTTGGCGCGTAAAAATATCGCGGATTTATGAGGAAACTTGCCGGATTCTCCTCGTTGCCGCGGTAATTGTCGAAGATGTATCGCCGCCCGGTGAGTTTTATCTGCCGGCAGGTCGGACGGTGCTGCTTACTGGCCGCCGCTATTTCACCCCTGGGGCTCGGGGGATTCCTGCACGTACAGTGTAGCGCGGGTGTACGTGTGTTACACAGGGTGTCCCGTGTCCGCCGGCGAGTCACGCTCGGCCCGTGGATCCTCCGGGCGACGCGATCTTTTCTCAGACCGTAGGAATTCGCGAGAATATCACCCTTAAACCGGATGATTTTTCGCTTAGTGACGTTAAAGACCTCGCTAAGTGATTCCCTCGAAATCTGTCATCTTGTACGTCGTCGACGTATTCTCGATCGGTTGTAACAGAAAATTGTGCCTGCGGCACTCTCTTCCGCGCTCAAGTACACGCACGCACTCACGTTTTTCTTATCGGTGTTGTCGAGCGCAGCCAAAACGGTAAACGAAGGCAATTCGACCATAACTCGCAGAGCGCGCGGCGCTTCCAGGCACGGCGGTAACGACGTAAGTCTTCGAGTCAATAGAAAAAAACAAGAAATTAGATACACACGCTCTATTACTCTAGCGCACCGTTTCTCCAGCGTAACGCTGGTCGCGACTTTTTGCATCGCCCGACGCGATTCGTCAGCATTCGGCGCTCGGAATCAATGATAAAATACAAATCCCGGGAGAGAAAAAAGGAATGGCACGCAACTGGGCGCCTGCGAACGATCCGACTACCTCGAGAACGAGGAAGAAGCAGGAAGGGGGTAGGAGCGGTCGGCCGCGCGAGCTACCCCGCGACTCGTTCAATGTAAATTCCGAACACACGGGTTTTGGGCCACCGGTTATGGTGGTGGTCGTGGCTACTACAGCCATCAATTTAACGGTGTAAGTCCGTAATATAGCACGAGCTGCGAGCGTACCGGCTACGCCCGTCCGCTCGCCACCCCCTTGGCTACCCCCGCCATCGCCGCCGCCGCCGACGTAACTGCCCAACGGGGTAAGAGGATTAAGTGCAACTCGCGCGCGAGTACCACGCGAGCTCCGTTTTTATATAACCTCCCGATATTTTAGCCGTTTTTGCCGGTAGCCGCGTTAATCAAGCCAAGAAATGAATTTAATAACCGTGCAGGCTCATCGGCGAAGGCGCGGCGGAGCCGCCGCTCTCGCAGCACGGAAGAAACGTCTCATTAAGTATTTTATAAGTGGAGTATTTTTCGAGAGCCGCGCGGAAAAATACTGCAAAATATGTCTGAACGACCCCCGGTGGAGGGGCAGTATTAACCCTTCGAGCGCACACATCTGGCGGGAGACACCAAGGAGGACCAAGATACAAATTCGCATTAACGATTTTTGTCGACTCCGCGTATGACGAATTGATTAATTTCAATTTTTTAATTTGTTTAATATAGGAAAGGAAGAAGTCAGAAATTTGTCGGTGATGGTATAAAGTCTAATAAGAAAGTAATAAAAGAATAAAAAATTAACTTATATCTTGGTCACTTATATCTTATATCCCGCAAGAATTACATTTTTAAAAAATCGATGGTGCGAATTACATTTCCCACAGTGCGCGCTAGAAAGGTTGATTCGCTTATCTTTATAACGACACACAATAGCCATTACTGGTCGCAAAGGGATGAAGTTACTTTGACTTTCTTGATCTCACAAAGCTTCAAACGGAGTATTTACATCTTTGTACATATTAACAACTGGATACGATTTCCGCACACGATTCTATCTCGACTATGTACGTTGCAGATAGACCAGAAGTCTTGCTCTCCAAAAGTATCGCATACAATATTTCTATGAAAAATTACTAAGTTCATGTTACGTATAGGGAAGACTAGGGCTAGTTGGTTATTGAGGAAAGTTGGCAAAATCGATTATTTCTTTAACATATTTTAGAATCAAGCAAGCAGAAATTTCAAAACCATCTTTGACATATTTAAAACTCTTGCTTGCTTAATTTTATAACTTATTAGAGAATGGCAGAGATAATTGCTAACTTACTCCGATATTCAAACAGCTCTGATCTCCCCTACTTTTTTCGAAATATCATATGCGATATTTTTGAAAAATAGAGCTCCGGGTAGATCGTTGTTGCGCTTGCTACATACCGCGAGATGTTTTCCGGAAACTCTTTGAAATTTCGGTATGTGCCGGGACATGAGGCGATTATCGTCGAGCCATCGCGCGACCTCGATGCTCGTCACCCGCCGACGTTAATAAATGCGTCGCATTCTACTTCACGGCCGAAAATAGCGGCAAACACATTCCTCACCGAATTACATGTCCCCGTCCTCTAAATTTTCGACGAGATAAAATTGATAAATTCGGAAGTGGGTCGTTAACGTTGCCTAAATAAATGAATGCTGATACCGCACATCGTAGATTCGATCGCGTGTCCGCTCGCGCACGAATTCCGTATCGAATTCCGATTAATCGATCGACCGGCCACATTAAAAGCGTCGCCGTCTAACGGGATCATTAATAAAACAGTTGCATGCAAGGGCGAGATGGACGAGAAGGACGACGCGTTTTCGTCAACTCCGCGGAAAAAGGACGGACTGCTGGAAGGACGCGAGAGGCGCGGGTCGCACAAAAGGACCGGGCTGACGCCCGCATTTCGCAAATTTCTCTTGCTCTCACTGCGGAGGGTCTCACACCGTCTCACGCGGGCCCGATCCCTTATTTTTCTCCTCGCGCGACTCGCCATTCTTGCTTGCCCAGCAAGCATTTCCCCTTTGACTCGCGGAGAGTCGTGCGAGCGTGCGAATGCACTCCCGGCTCTCGCAATTTCTTAGGGCGGCGGATGCGCGCGTGTGTGCGCGCTGCGTGCGTGAGTCGTGTTTCTCTCGTTTACTGGCGAGAGAGCGAAAGAGCGAGAGAGAGAGAGAGAGAGAGAGAGGGGGAGAGAGAGATAGAGAAAGAGAGAGGCCGGCGCTCGCATTCGCGACAGGTAGACAATGCCGAGCCGAGAAAGGACCGTGAACGCTATTCCGCGACGTAGACGTGAGTAATTGAAGGCTAAAGATACGACGGGGTCTCGAGAGCACTGCGCGGCGCGATGCGACCGGTCTGTGCGAGCGTGCAATTGATCGTAGTTTATTCCACGATTTTATGTATATATATATATATACGGTGAGAATATTAAGGTATCTCTTTTCTAATATAGAAATTCTTTTCGGTTTCACCAACAGTATAGGAATAGACTGTCACAGAGTAAAGTATTTCCTTGCTAAGAAAATAATAAATAATAAGAAAATAATAAATTTCGTTAAAAAGGTGGCAAATTTTTTATAACATATTACGGTTCTTGAAAAATATAGCACATATGAAATAAAAGAGTAATATATTACTGTAGAATGTCGATATATTCCTCGATTACACACACACATACACCAAATTCTATACTAAGTTTTATTATAAAATTCTCTCTCCATACAGTGAAGACGGGAAACTTCTAAAAAGACGGGAAATTTTCTAGAAATAAATTCTTGACCTCCAGAAAGATAAACACGTCGTAAATTTGAAGCTCACTGAACTCATTTTGATATTACAAGCTCCCACAAGCACAAAATAGCGACTAAAGGCGAATAATGTTTCTGCAGTCGAGAATACATGACACTGTTTGCTTTTTGTTACTAATTCAAGTGCAAAAAGGATCGATACCTTTATCTCGTAAATGCAAGTCGTTATGGCGCTATAAAATCTATTATTAATCATAATGATTCCTATATCCCGATCGGGAGTCACCTCATTAAGGATTCCAGAGGGTTGCTCTGCGAGAGCGAGAGAGAGAGAGAGAGAGGGAGTGAGAGAGAGAGAGAGAGAGAGAGAGAGAGAGAGAGAGAGAGAGAGAGAGAGAGAGAGAGAGAGAGA
>NW_022639597.1:279805-280643 GCF_010583005.1 Odontomachus brunneus
AAATAAAAAGAGAGAGAGAGAGAGAGAGAGAGAGAGAGAGAGAGAGAGAGAGAGAGAGAGAGCGACAGAGAGAGAGAAAGAGAGGATAATTTCGGAGTTTATTTTGGCTCGTCGGCGCGGAAATGCGATTTCGCTAGCCGTTACATCGAGATTCGTATCGCTCGCGGCTATATAACCTGATATTGGAGGGTTCGACGTCCTCGTCCCCTTAACTGCCCTCGAAACTCTATCGAAGACTTGGGACACGTAATTCTCCGCGTAACTGTAAAAATCGTGCGACACGCGTACGGTTTATAAAGCGTTCATTGTCTCGATCGTTCGTCTACGATTCTTCGCGGAAGATCGTTCGTCTACGATTCTTCGCGGAAGATCGTTCGTCTACGATTCTTCGCGGAAGATCGTCGGAATTCTCGCAGAACAGGTGCAGCGAGCCACTCTGAATTTATTTATGCAGATCCGGCTTCATTTGGATCTCAATTTATTCGCGCTACCACAATATATATGAATCTCTACGATTTTCGTAAAATAAAAAAAGGGATCGTTGATCCAACCAATCGCGTCTCCTTCTCTTCCTCTCTTGTGTAACTTAACGAGCAAATTCTCTCGGCACGCTAATCGAGTGGAGGACCCATTAAAATTCTGCGCGCGTCTTGTCCAATAATTAAGAAAAATCGCCCGGGGGTGTGCTGCTCTGTCCGCGTAGCTTTCTCTTCGATATTGTCAAAGTTACTCAATCCGGAGGGCGAGGCAACAACGCAGCGCGCGCGCGTGTAAGAAAGGAGAAGGAAGAGAGAGAGAGAGAGAGAGAGAGAGAGAGAGAGAGAGAGAGAGAGAGAGA
>NW_022639597.1:280913-288547 GCF_010583005.1 Odontomachus brunneus
AGAGAGAGAGAGAGAGAGAGAGAGAGAGAGAGAGAGAGAGAGAGAGAGAACGGATGGACGGGCGCGTGTTATGGCGCGGGACACGTATGTTCTTTCATTAGCCGCAGGAAATTAACCGAGAGCGACCGCGATGGCCCCGTCGCGTCGTCGTTTCCCCGTTCGCTTTCCCACGAGGGAGAGATTCTGGAAACGTCACAGCGCGCGCTCGACGAAGGGTGAGAAATAATCGGCGAGAGGGTCGAATTTCGAAAATTTCGCCGTTTCACGGTCGTTGCACCGCGGCGGCCCCGTGAAAGTGACAGCTAGACTCTCTCTTTCTCTTTTGAGTGGCGCGGTCGTTTTTTTTCTTCCTCTCTCTCTCTCCCTCTCTTTCTCTCTTCCTTTCTCTCTTTCCCTCTTTTTTTTATACCTGTCGCGTCACTCCCTTTTGCACCGTCGCGCGCATACCCTCCGCATTCGCGATGCGACTACCTCTCGCGCGCTGCTCCGCGGCACCTCATCGGCGACGAGGGTGAAACGTGACGGTGGGTTTAGCGCGGCGCGAAAGGTGTGGCGGGAAGGGGCGACGGTGGGCAGGGTCGAATTTGCATAATTGTTTTCAGTTTACCGTGGCGCCTTGCGTTAATGAAGAAAAATACGTCGGTCGACCGCCTAGGTGATACGAGACGTCGACGGCGATTCTTTCGGCTGCGAGTTTATTTCTCGTCGTGTGTCGTCCTTTCCTGCCTCCCCGCCCTTCACGAAGCCCCGAGCTTAATTGCACGCCGAGATGAAATCTTCGCCGCGTCACCCTAATGCGTAACACCAGCTATTTCATCCGAGAGTGAAATTTGCCGATCAGTCGTAAATTTCAACGCCGTGCAAATGAGATACCGCTTTAACAAATTCTATACATCCCTTAATTGCTCGGCCTTGCAATCGGCCGAATAACACGACCCGAAGCGCCATTGCGCAACCGTGCATCTCCCGACACGCGAGAAATTTGATCGTCTGGTTACGAGTTTAAAAACGTCGACGAAACTACCATTCGGCCGAGCAATTTGAGTGAGGGCTGATGGAATAAGTTTCGAACGGATATCATGGGAAAGACTAATCTTCAGGGTGAATCACGAAGCGCATCGGCCGCCGCCGTCGCCACCGCCGCAGGCCATGGACGGAATGTCAAAAATCGAAAACGCTTATCGATTTTGCCGCTCCGTCCCGCTCCGGTGACGGACAGGAAACACGGCAGGGGATGATCGCGCACGTTTCAAACCCTCCAGCAGTTAGGCCGGTCACGTGTAGTGTCCGCTGATACGAGAGCCGCATACAAAAGTTTTTCGACCTCCACTTCGCGCGAGTCGCGTCCATCCTCGCCTCACCTCCGACACGACCGTCCGCACATGTACGCTCTACACTCACAACTAACTTCCGCACTTGTAGTCTGAAGTTACTCGTCCACGTGCACGCCTATACTTACGCACAACCACTACTCCACACGCTCCACGTCGTCTACGGTGACGTCTTCGCGCTGTATTGGTTCTTCGCGTCACACCAATGACGAAAAAATAATCCTTGTCGCACGCGGAGGGAATATTGTAGTAAAAATTACAATACAATTTCAGCGGAAATAGACTAGCACTATTACGAAAATTATAATAAAACATAGCAAAAATTACTATAAATGTAGTAAAAATTATCTCACTTTTACTATATTTTATAATTTTTATAATAGTACCAGTTTATTATATTCTATTTCTATTTCCGGACTATTACAATTGCATTGTAATTTTTATTACAATATTCTCTCTCTTCGTGTACGGGCAAAGTATTGCAATATAAATTACGTTGAAATTGTATTTATTTCTACAACGTTCTTCGCAAAACTAGACTGTACTAAAACTATATATTATAAATTATGAATTATTAAATTTAGCTATCTATACATACGATACAAAAAAATCATTCAAGTGATTACAACGATTTTATAGTGAAAAGTCAAACGTGCATAATATTTTTGATGAAATAGTAGTCCAAAAGACTAGAAAAATAATTTCATTGTAATTTTTACTACAATATTTTCTCCGCGTGCGTACGCACACCGGGAACGTATCACCACGAGTTCGCATACTCCCCCCGTGTCGCACATTCCGAGCGACTACCACATTTGCAGAGAAACTTTCTTCACCGATACACGCACATTCGTCACTGTGTCTACATCTACAGCCGTGCGTGAAGCTAGTAGCTAGCTAGCTGCCGCTACCCCTATCGTCGCAACAGCTTCAGCGTCGCATAGTGGCGCTTCAACTCTCCCTCATGCGTGCCGGCACGATGCTGCTGCCTTCGTTCTCTCTCGAGGGTGGCAGCCGCTCTGACACCAAAAAACAGGGAAAAGCTCCGTGAGCGGTCGGAAGGACACGTACGCGGTATGCCCTTGCAAACAACACTCTCCAGTGAGAAGAGATACTCGGCTCCTCCCCAACCCCCGCGAGTCCTGCCCGGTCTGCGCCCCGCGTCGGACGTCACGCCACATGGATACGTCTAATTCGTTTCGCGTGTCTCGCCACGTCGGGCGTGTAAAAGAAACATTTTCTCGCAAGATAATTTCGCCACGGCGGATGCTTTTATGAGGTGTACACGTATACACTTCCAAGCCACCCCCATTTTCCGCTCGCTACTCCTTTCCGCCGAATCAACCCGGTAAATTGAAGCTCGCAAATGATCCACCGTTAAGGATTCCGTTAATTACGTGATTATGGGGAAAGAAGAGATGAGAGAAGAGAGAAAGGCAGGAAGGTTGACGACGCATTTGAACCTCACGGGGTAACTAATTGCGAAGGCCGACAGGAAGTGAGCAAAGATAGACAGATCGACGAGGAGAGATAGTCGGTACATTCGCGCATCGAACGGTCGTTTACCGCACGCCCAGCAAAGTCGCCGATGAATAAACATGAATGAGTTCTTTATTATTTGCAACAGTGCAGTTTAACATACGTTAACGAGCTGCTTCTTCCGCTCTTTGGAATCAAGAAACGAGAAGACAATGTTGGTGGGTTTCAACGTGAGAGGGAAACATGTTTTATTGCAATAGACGAGTCGATAGCGAGACGAAATATAGCGTAGGTCTGAAAGATCAAGGATCGAGAGGAACGTCTTAGCGTGCACACTGAGAGAAAAATATAGTTGCTTTTGACGTCAACTATACTTTTTTGTGATTTTAACCAGAAAAATAATTAGAAGAACCATCTTTTTAATAACACTTACTAAAACAATGGTTTTCCTAACTATTTTTATGGTTAAAATCACAAAAGAGTATAGTTGACGCCGAAAGCAACTATATTTTTCTGTCAGTGCAGGCCGATTATAAAATACACGGTCCACAAGATTGTCTTATCTTTCTCTCTTTCTTTCACAGTTTCGCCTGAGATTCGAGAATGTCGTCAGTTTGAGCGTAAGCTCTGCCGCGATCAAAGCGCAATTTGATCCCGTCTTATATATTTAGACGCTGGAAAAACAAAGCTGACGTGTACAGCTGACACGTGCCGATCGAAGACTCGATAATCGCAGACAGGCAGAGCTCGCGGATGCGATACGCCTGGCGGCGTCCAATTACCGATCGGTAATTGGGGCAGAATTTCTGCTGAGCTCAAATTTGCGCATCGCTGTCCGGTGTGCCGTGCCTTCGGTCAGTCGCCGCCACACACTCGCTGCTCTTCGTTAATTAAACCGATTAAGTCCCGAGCTTTCGACCACCGGGACTTTTTTTCCCCTCCCATAATTATCCGAAGTTCGCCAGATCAGTCACTACGAAACGAACTTTGAGCCTCGCTTGATAGTTGTGACGGCGCGAATTTAATTGCTAAACTTTATTTTCAATCTCGCTCGCTCGCGGCTGAGATTCTAAGCTCCGCGGAAGCGGATACAGTAAACCGCGCTTAACCTTCCGGCAGTCGCGGAGCACCTGAGAGATGCTGAATGACTTCGTTTTGCCGCCACGCAAAGTGGAGGTTACAGCAATACGCATCATATTTTTTCCCATTTGTTTTACAAAAATAATTACCTAAGATTGTGAAGGATGATGCCAGACTGTTTCTTGCAGTAGAGTGTTACAGTTTCCTCTTTCAGGCAACAAAATATTTAACGAAATTTCTATTTTTGTTCCATATAGACCCGCGACTATATAACAGAATTCATAAAATAACGATCATTCTCGTAGAGAACTTCGGTTTAGTTTGATGGCAAGATAAGTTTGACGCGCTGATCGTTTCGTCTTTATTCTTGAGAAATGCAGCCGGATATTTGCAAATTTGATGACGTTACCTTAATATACTTTGCAATTTTGAGGTAAAGTTTGACGATCGCGAAGTTTTAGAGAAATATTTCCATCGAGCGGACAATAAATCACGATAATAACCCAATGTGAAATTGAGCTGAACGATCGCTCGAAAAAAATCAAGATAGCTCGAGTACGCCAAGAGAATTTTATAGTACAAATTACTGTAGAATTCTATAACTGAGGAACAAATCGATATTCTGCAAACTAACTATTCTTTCATTTCATACGTGACACTATATTTTATAATCTAAAATGTGCTATTAAAAAATTTGCTATGTTTTTAACGAAATTTACTTTTTTTTTTTAGTAAGATCGCGACTAGAAATTTATCTCAATTAATGATTTAATTTGTGTATGAGATTGTTATTTTATTAGTCATGTCACAGCACGGTAATCAGGATCTTAATAATAATAAAGATTATTACGAATAAAGATATAAATAAAAATTATTAATAATTAGGACTTTATTAATAATTTGAGGTTGTGACAATATCACCTTATGCAAACTAGATAACTGATTAGGTTTTATCTAATCAGGATCATGAGATAATTTTCTAGTCCTTAATGACTGGATGAAGATAAAGAAACTAGATCCTCGCTGAGAATAGACCTTACTGATGGTATATTTCTGCACTAGTAGAAACGTGATAAAATTAAGAACTTTTTAATGAAAAAGCTGTAATATATTTTCCCCATGTAAGAAAACCTTGGAACCGTTCAATTCGACCGTCGTGAAGACAGCCGTCCTCGCGTTTCCGTTTCCTAATTAAGAACAGCTCGTCGTCGTGGCTCCCGTGGCACTTCGGCGCGACGATGTCGTTCGCGAGCGGACTTTGATGGCCATTAAGGCACCTCAGAGCGTCTCAATTCGCGTCAGCGAGAAAGTTTGGCGATCATATTTGAGATTTCGTTTCCGCGGGCGTGTGGGGAGCTGATTACGGCTCTGATTATGACGTCGTTACGCGAATAATCTTACAGATATGCCCTGGCCAAAATGTCAGCTTCTTCACTTCCGGAATCAATCGCGCATCGGACGCCGGACTTTTGTTAACGCCGGAGAAATCTGCGCGGCGAACCCGACTGTTAAATTTCTCGCAGTAAATTACATCAGTCTTCTCGATAATTGCTCACGCTAATATTCGCGTTGAACGGAAGAGTCGATCGTGTACGTCGTTCCTCCGGAGGAGAAATCATAAGAAAAAAAGAAAAGAAAAAAAGGAGGAAGAGTTTTTCGGCACGCACTCAGCGAAATTTGAGAATTTTACTGGAAAAAATTGCGTTATCTCACAACTCGCTGTTAAACTGGTCGTCGATTGAATCTAGCCGTTGCGTACAATTAACGCCTTGATTGCGCGATCGCGTCCGTTCGCGAGACGTTTATTTTCCACGCAGCGCGCCACGGTGGCGGCCTTCCCCCATTATCCCATCCCATCATCGCGATATTAATGGTTTCGGTATACTCTGTAATGCGAGCGCGCGGAATCGATTCCAGCGGTTGCTTGAATATTTTCGCAGCGCGTGGGCATCCAATTAGTGTTAGCTACGCCCTGATGCCGTCGGAGTAATTATCCCGTAATTGATACGCTGCGCGCTACGCGGATCAAACAAAACGAAAAATGTCTCGAATTAAAGGACGGCCACCCCCGCACGCGCCAATCCTGCGTGCTTGTTCGAAATAGCTGGAAATTATTCCCGAATCAGCCGTTTCGCTAACCCCTCTCGTCGCGCGCTCTCTCTCTCTCTCTCTCTCTCTCTCTCTCTCTCTCTCTCTCTCTCTCTCTCTCTCTCGCACTCGTTCGCCCTCTCTAGCCGTACTCATGACGCTTAGGGTGAATTCGCTACGAAGTCGGTGCCTCGAGCTCGGCTGGGCCGCTGCCGGCTGCAAAACGCTCCTTCTTCCGGATTGTATAACTCGGCGACGATTTAAGTGTGGCATTATCGTCGAAGGCTAAAGTCGGTGGTTATCCGCCGACTTTGTCCACCGCGAATTTAATCGGACACACGCTCTTTCCCATTCTTCCTTCCCCCTAGATGTCGTTTAATTGCGCTCCTGGTTGTTCGGCGCAGCGTTTCCGCAGCAAAATTAAAAAGAGAGGAGCGCGGCACGGCATACTCCTGCGCGGAATCAAGTGTCCGCCGCGACCGAGTATTTGCTCAGAACTCTCATCACATCTGTCATAAAAGATATTTTATCTTTTTCATATTTTAAATATACCCGCGTATGAGTTCGAAATTAAATTTCCCATCGGGAAATAAAACACGCGGTTGAAAATGACTCGAATTTATCGAAATTAAACGCAATATTCTACGATTCTTTCATACATATTTTGTCGTAATTCTCTAAGTAGACGCGAATTTATATGAGATGAAAACCGCACGTGTGCGCCGGCGAGTCCGCACGAATTGGAGTTTTCTTTCTTTCTTTTTTTATTACATTAGATAAATTATTTTTTAATTATCTCGGGGTATTACGACGATATCTACATTATTGGAACGTTACGTCGCGCACGTCAATGGCGGATTTTCATTACTGCAGCACAGCACGAGCTCCTGGTAATTCCACATCCTCCCGCAATTCCTTTCCACGATTTCATCATCGCAACCGGAGATACATAGCGGGCTCGGCAAAAAAGCTTCATTAGACATTCCGCGCGCACGTGCGAGGACGCGGTTTCGTGTACGTCGCGAAAGACACACGCCGTACGGTTGCGATGCGCGCGGTCGCTTCGCGCATTTACAGACGATAATTAATCGCGGAAGAGAACGCGGCTGAATCAAAGGAATCAAAGGAGCGAGTCGATTCGGCACGGATTATACAAGGGGCACGAATTTAATTTCCTCCCTCTGTCTGGCCGATATATACCAGCGGAGAGATTCGTAAGCGAACTAATTATTTTGCGAGCCGGCTTGCCGGATCGGCCGGATGAAGAAGGTAACGGAGAACCGCGCGCCCGGGAAAAAGCAAACGCGGGGAGGCGCCGAGAGAGAAATTAGCCAAGAGCAACGCACGCACGACGCACGGCTCTTCTCATGGAAAATTTATTTAACGTTTAAGCACGTTCCACGTCCCACATTTGCACATCGCGTTATTTTTTAACATTCTCTTCCCTTTCTTTCTCTCTCTCTCTCTCTCTCTCTCTTTTGATATGGGGAGAGGAGAGGAAACACAGTTATGGGATTTTCTATTTCCCGTCTATCTCGTCGGCGCGTGTTCGCGATACGCACGCAACCCTGCGGATTTGCGCTCGATGCGGCCCTGCCGGAGAACGGATGGCCGACCGAGCCGCGCAATAAGCGAAAGTTATTTTGCCGCTGCGAG
>NW_022639597.1:288557-319785 GCF_010583005.1 Odontomachus brunneus
TTCGCCCTCTCTAGCCGTACTCATGACGCTTAGGGTGAATTCGCTACGAAGTCGGTGCCTCGAGCTCGGCTGGGCCGCTGCCGGCTGCAAAACGCTCCTTCTTCCGGATTGTATAACTCGGCGACGATTTAAGTGTGGCATTATCGTCGAAGGCTAAAGTCGGTGGTTATCCGCCGACTTTGTCCACCGCGAATTTAATCGGACACACGCTCTTTCCCATTCTTCCTTCCCCCTAGATGTCGTTTAATTGCGCTCCTGGTTGTTCGGCGCAGCGTTTCCGCAGCAAAATTAAAAAGAGAGGAGCGCGGCACGGCATACTCCTGCGCGGAATCAAGTGTCCGCCGCGACCGAGTATTTGCTCAGAACTCTCATCACATCTGTCATAAAAGATATTTTATCTTTTTCATATTTTAAATATACCCGCGTATGAGTTCGAAATTAAATTTCCCATCGGGAAATAAAACACGCGGTTGAAAATGACTCGAATTTATCGAAATTAAACGCAATATTCTACGATTCTTTCATACATATTTTGTCGTAATTCTCTAAGTAGACGCGAATTTATATGAGATGAAAACCGCACGTGTGCGCCGGCGAGTCCGCACGAATTGGAGTTTTCTTTCTTTCTTTTTTTATTACATTAGATAAATTATTTTTTAATTATCTCGGGGTATTACGACGATATCTACATTATTGGAACGTTACGTCGCGCACGTCAATGGCGGATTTTCATTACTGCAGCACAGCACGAGCTCCTGGTAATTCCACATCCTCCCGCAATTCCTTTCCACGATTTCATCATCGCAACCGGAGATACATAGCGGGCTCGGCAAAAAAGCTTCATTAGACATTCCGCGCGCACGTGCGAGGACGCGGTTTCGTGTACGTCGCGAAAGACACACGCCGTACGGTTGCGATGCGCGCGGTCGCTTCGCGCATTTACAGACGATAATTAATCGCGGAAGAGAACGCGGCTGAATCAAAGGAATCAAAGGAGCGAGTCGATTCGGCACGGATTATACAAGGGGCACGAATTTAATTTCCTCCCTCTGTCTGGCCGATATATACCAGCGGAGAGATTCGTAAGCGAACTAATTATTTTGCGAGCCGGCTTGCCGGATCGGCCGGATGAAGAAGGTAACGGAGAACCGCGCGCCCGGGAAAAAGCAAACGCGGGGAGGCGCCGAGAGAGAAATTAGCCAAGAGCAACGCACGCACGACGCACGGCTCTTCTCATGGAAAATTTATTTAACGTTTAAGCACGTTCCACGTCCCACATTTGCACATCGCGTTATTTTTTAACATTCTCTTCCCTTTCTTTCTCTCTCTCTCTCTCTCTCTCTCTTTTGATATGGGGAGAGGAGAGGAAACACAGTTATGGGATTTTCTATTTCCCGTCTATCTCGTCGGCGCGTGTTCGCGATACGCACGCAACCCTGCGGATTTGCGCTCGATGCGGCCCTGCCGGAGAACGGATGGCCGACCGAGCCGCGCAATAAGCGAAAGTTATTTTGCCGCTGCGAGGACGCGCGGCGAGAGGGCGGAGGCGGCTCGCGATAAGCGGTTATCGGAGTGTAATTCAATTACTGGATCTTCACAGTGCCCCAAGCACTATTGTCCCGTTTTTCCCCTCTCCTCCCGCCGGTCCCCGGGACCATCCTCCACCGACTTCGCCCGCTCTCGCACCCTCACATACCCTCACGCCTCCCCCCATCCCACATACACACACACACACACACACATACACGCGTACACACAGATTCATATATACAGAGCAGCGCATAGGCGCGCTGATTCGTTATCGCCCTTTACCCGCCACGACACAATGGCGTTAAACAGGAGATAACCAAACTGATATTGCGGGTCTACCCTCCGAGTTCATCGCGGTGACGACAACTTCGTTAACGTGGCGTGTGCGCGAGAGTGAGCGAGCGAGCGAGCAAGAGAAAGAGGGAGAGAGAGAGAAAGAGAAAACCGCCCACGCGCCCTTGATAATTAACCGATTAAATATATGCACGGGCGCTTTCGTCTCAAGTTATCGGCCGGCCGCGTGCGTGGTCTAATTAACAGAAAATAAAATTCTGCGGCGCGCATAATGGCACACACGTATCGATGTGCGCGGATATCGGATCGTTATCGGACACTGGATAACCGAATTAAACGGACAATCAAGGGGTGATCATGCAACGGATTGACGCATCGCGCCGCGGTCTCGCGTGCCGATACCATTTCTCGCCGTTCTTTCGAGTTACTGCGCTAATCGATACTTAAGTATCCTCAAACAGACTGGAAATTAATTTCATGGTCGTTATCACCCCCCAAATCAGCAGTTATCCAATTTGTACAAGGTGATATCGTGTCCTGATCATGTAACACAATATGACAATAAAGAGGGTATCAATGGTAAGCATTATTAATAATTGAAACTTTATTTAGCAATTGATAACATCGAAAACATTATCTTATCTCACGAACTAAACAAATGTTTGGCACCCTAACCCATCTGATTAGGACTAAAACTTCTAGTCGAGAAGTATCTTCTCCGTGACGGATCCGAGAGTCCATGACGCCACGGGATAATTGAGAAAACCAAGAAACGTCGGGAAATCGTATCGTAATAGCTCAAACACCGGTCAAGAGCGCGAACTTGAAAAATCCAAGTCAATTTCATGGATTCCACTCGAGCGGAAATTCCGAAGTTTGACGAGCACTTTAATATTACTGCGTATAGCGTGGGAAGATCGAAATGTATATAACCGCGCGCCGAAGAAAAACTTTCTCTTTGCAATTTTGGTCACGAAAGTAATCCGCGGGAAAGCCCTCCGTCAACCTTCCGTCCTGGTGCGCGAGCTCGCTCGTTCGCTCCTTCTCTCTTTGTGTCTCCTTCTTGTCCTCGTTTTATCCACTCCGTTGCCTTTTAGACAACACGATAGTGTTAAATGGAAGATAATCAAACTGATAGGTGCGCCTGCAGCCTCGACAGGTTACTGTCTGTTACCGTCGCAACTTCGTTAATGTAAGCGAGCTTCGGAGACAGCGAAAGTGTGTGTGTGTGTGTGTGTATGTGTGCGCGCGTGTGTGGTGTGTGTGTGTGTGTGAGAGAGAGAGAGAGAGAGAGAGAGAGAGAGAGAAAGAGAGAGATAAGAACCAAATGACGGAACGAGAGAAGGGAGACAGAGAAAGTCGACCAAAACTCGATGGCGCGAAACTCTTTAACGACTCTTGCTCACGACTCCTCTGCCACCACCATCAGAGCAGAGATGGTGCATGAGAGAGAAAGAGAGGACGGAACACTTAACGGCAGCCGGCGTTATATGCATATTCCTTGCTCGCAGCCCTTGGAGGGATGATTCGTTCGGCGGACCAGAATGTCTGCCGCCAAGTGTTTAATTCTGACACAGTGCGCTGGGGAAACGGATACCAGAAGAAGATGAAGGAGGATACTATCGTGAGGCACAAAGGGCGAAAAACGTTGAAAATGAAACGGACGTGTTCCACGGGCAAGAACAATTGTGCTCTTTGCGCGGCCCTCCTTTTTGTTGACTTATTTTCACGTCACGAATCACAAACGCTATAGCGAGGAGCATTGTGAAAATTGAATAATCGATTTAGAACGTGGAGCTCGCGCGAAACGGTTAATTGAATTGCGTGTCGGTCCGCTCACGCTTTCCGCCCTCGTTTTTAATAAGGCGTCCTGTTTATACGCGCCGCACGTCAAAATAAAACTAGGAGATGTTAAATAAAACAAAACGCAAACACAGACGCTCGAAACAATCGAAAGCATTCATTTTGAGCACTGTGTTTCAAAATGTTTCCATTTAACTGATAACAAACGTATCGCCGAACTTAAAATACGAAAGGGGATAATTTTTTTTTATATCAAAAGTTGTATAAACGTGCGCGATATACTCATGCTGGTGAGGAAAGCGAGTCGATTAAAAATTTGCATTGTAAAAAAAATGCCGATGAAAAATTCCCCGACGGGAAGATATCGCGGCATTTTTTTGCGACGTACTAATTGGCTAAAGGGGGCACGATGCTGGGCGGGCAACCAATTAAAAAGAGCTGAGCGAGGAAAAGAGCTGAGCGCGAAAGTTGCCTTTATAATCGATTCTCTCAAACGAACTCGGTAAGAGCGGAAAACTTAGGCGAGCTTGCCTCCTTTATTAATTATTAATTATCTCCTTCGCTTATTGATGCATTTTTGCATTAAGTCCTTTATCTCGTAACCACTCTTTCGTTGAAATGTACCTCGCCAGAGCGAGATAAATAAGTTTCATCGGAAAGGAACACACAACGTGTTGAGTGCGATATAGTTTCGGTATAGTTTCGGTTCTCCCTTCTTTTTGATCGCGCTGTGCACAGAGAGAGATGATCTCGCTCGTTGAATCGCTCGTTTTAATAACTAAAGAGTCATTAACTCGGCCGAGAAACGAGCGGATCGTGCAAATTATTCGGGAGACGTCTGTCACGTGTACACGGGACAATTTCCGAACGCCGAGCGTGCGGCAGCCCGACCGCTGTGCGAATACACATAGAGCGGTTTTTGCCCGGCTGTGTACGCGTGTATCACCTTTCCTAGGAGAGAAGTAAACAGCCTCTCTTCCTTCACGCAAACGCGCGCGCACGAACACCGAGGCGAAGCCAAACATTCCGGAACAATCGCCCGTTCCAATTACCGGATTCCGTAAGGTGTTACATTTTGATCAAGCGCGAGTCGCGGGACGGCGGGGGGACAATAAAAATTCGCCGCGCGAAATCCACCGCGTTTAATCGCACCCGTGTCAGCAAATGAACGAAACGCAGTTTCAAATTGAAATTAAATTGGATAAAAATCGGCAAGCGCAAGTACGAAAAACAGTAACCGTTTTTTTCCTCGCTTCGCCGATTTCTACACGTCACGCGCGCGCGCGTCGACGTCGCGCTGTTGCGCTTTAATCCAACTGTAGAAACGAACGAAAATCAAAATGCAAATACGCGAAGTATAATACCCTCTTTCATTTCTTTTTTTTCCTTTAGCCCCGTTCGCATGCGTGTACTCCGCGCTCGCCGCGTTACAATTCGCGGTAGTGTGCGTGTGCATCTGTTTGACCCAATTGTAAAATAAAGCAAAAATCAATACGCGCGGGAAGCGTTAGCTATTTTTCTCTATCGATTCGCTGTCGCTATCGCCGTTACTCGCGCCGAATCGCGGGATTGAACAACAGTCGTGTGCGCGACGAGAGAGGGCGACGATCTTCTTCGTCTTCTTAGCCGTGCACATTCTCGTGTCATTATCTCGTTCTCGCGCTATTCGAGCGATCAAATAGTACGCGAGAGGCTGTTTAAAATCCACCTGCCCCTCTCCTGCCCTTCCCACCGCCACTAATCGAATTATCGAGTTGCACAAAAGCGGAACGCACACCACCAATTTTCCTTCTCGCCCATCCATCTGTTGCATGCTGCGGCTATTATTATTTACTTCGACTCGGCCGCGAGATCATATGAAAGTTTCGCAACGATTTTTTCACCTCCGTCCTCTTTTCCTTCTTACCGATCAGGCACTAGCACAACGCCATTATTGTTGTTGCTGTTGCTGTTGTTGTTTTGATCCAACTGCAGCGTCGTGCTCGCGAATAACTTGTAGTCTAGCATGATTTTCTGCTGCTGTCGCATCGTCTCCGACTCGACGTCATTCCGCGGCGCAATTGACGTCTGCACGCACGGCTCGAACATATCGATCGGTACCCTTTGCCGAATTACACAATGTGTGCTGTAATCGATACAATAGAGAATAAAGAAAGAGAAAGAGAGAGAGAGAGAGAGAGAGAGAGAGAGAGAGAGAGAGAGAGAGAAAGAAAAGGCGAGAGAAAGAAAGAGAAGGCGAGAGAGACAGAGTAAAGAGAGAAAAATCGGCAAACATTTAATGCCGGTCAACGGCACCGATAACCGCCGCCGTCCAACGCTCGTTTCGCCACCCCGGCCGATTCGCCGCGACGGAATTTGAAATTCAAATTTTATTAACTGGCGAACCTCATCGGAGACAAAGAGTGCCCTGTTACGTTTAATTAATCCGGACGAACGCACTCGATGCGATATCGGCTGAGGTCGCCGCGGCCCGCCGTAAAGGACCTTCGCGACCGATCAATATTATCGAGGCAATACGCGCGTGTTAATGATAACGAGAGAGAGAGAGAGAGAGAGAGAGAGAGAGAGAGAGAGAGAAAGAGAGAGAGAGCACTTCGTAGCCGAGAAACGGATTTCGCGATCTTATTGCGCGTACTTCCTCGGTGCCGCGCTCGTTGCCGACGAGATGTTACGTTGAAGCGACGTCGAGCTACCGCGAGGCAACAAGCCGAGCGAAGAAACGGGGACGCCTGAAGGATTAATACGCGCGTGTCTCGGGCTCCCGGCATGAGCGAAAGCTCCGTAAACTCGACGATAATACAAATTTATCGGGCACAAGCGCCGACTTTGCCGCGCGTGAAATTTTTCCAAAGTGTTACACTTCAATTATCGGAAACATCATTAGTGTCAGCGATCGAGCCCGTCGTCCGTAAAGTCGAGTTACTGCGGAATAAGGGGACAAGTTATTATTGCTCACGGCGGAACGGGACCGTGCTGCTCTCGATGATCGCGAGATGTTATTCTCAGATACCGCGCGTATACGGTGCATTAACGAAGCGGTCGCAAATAAGCGGTGGCGACCGCGCGGCGAGCTCCGGGAAAGTCGACACGGTAAGCCGAACGAGCTTTGGACGTGGGGCTTTACGTTTTCAAATACGTTTTCTATTTACCGTGAGCAGTCGACTGGCGATGTCTGGGCCGTCCGGTGCGAACGCACGAATCTCGTGATAGAATTCGGGACGATCGAACGACGCTCGAGAAATGAAGACGATATACACAGAGAGTACGGCGGATGTGTCGCGAGGCTTGAGCCGTTCGAAAGTGTGTACGTCTCGGTTCGCGGCGCGAATTCGACTGTGGCAAGCTTGTGTGCGCTCGAGGAGCGCAAATCGCGACGAAGCGCGATACTGCCGACTAAGAACCGTGGATGAGACCGCGATAGCACATAAACATAAACATTCTCAATAACGTTCGACACAAATAGCTTTTAATGTTACAGGTAGCGTCTAGGTAACACCGTTGGGTGAGTTCCTCTTTTTCGTGAAATCAGAGAAGAGAGAAAAAGAAGAAACGTCATGGAAAAATTACAGTAGAAGAAATGCAGAGCTCTTCGATTTTACGGATATTTTTATATACTGGAAAAAAAATTATATTTATATATTTCATACAAGAAAAAATATTTCATATATATATATATATATATATATATATATAGAGAGAGAGAGAGAGAGAGAGAGAGAGAGAGAGAAGGTTTAAATCTGTCTTAAATTTCTCTTTTCGATTCATTAACGAATCACGCACAACGCGCGTGCTTACCCACGAAGATATTATCGATAAATCGGCGATACCTCTGGAACGGTAATAAACATTTTTGTTTCGATTAACGAATGTAATATATCGAGATATAGAAGATAAATCGAAAGCGCACGCGGAGCGTTTGGAAAAGGGGGATAAAACAGCGATAAAATCTATTTTATTATACACAGATTTGAGGTGGAATATAAAAGATGCAATCTTTTTTAACCTCTTTCGTCACGTTTATGTGAAAGATATTTTAACTATAGAACTTGTCGCGAGCAGAGTTACCAACTCGCAAATTTCGCAGATTCTTCTTTCCTTTTGTGTAAAATAACATCCGCAATGTGATACGCCGCGTCCTCGGCATCAAAACAGTCGACGAAAATGAACGAAATAGACGATGAAGAGAGAAAAGAGAGAGTTCCAAGGCCCGGGAAAGACAATGTGTTTAGTAGCGTCGCGCTGAAGGATACAGGAGTAATCGATATCGCGAGCCAAGTACCGATACTTGTGTCGTATCGTGCCATCGTAAAGCATCCTTACTCGAGCGTAATTTATCGACGGGCGCGCAAAAGTGGAACCGAAACACTCGCAGTTTTTATTGGCGCCGATATCGGATATGCCCTCGCGTCCCGCGAACATGGTGGAAGAATCTCTAGGAGATCGGCACGAGTGAGCGGCCATATTCCACTACAAAGCTGCCTCGAGGAGCGAGAAGAAGAAGCGGCGACGGCGGTAGCGGCGTCGAGGAGGTTCCGCGCGTAAACTGATATTCCGTTCGGAGCACCGAGGCGAGAAAAGCGTAGCCCGAGCTTAAGAGGCACAAAAAGGCGCTTTCCACCTTCGCGAAGTAAGCAACATCTCTCGGACTCGTTTCTCGGAGGAGATGGGAACGAGCGAGCGAAGGCTCGGGAGTTGGATTCAAGTACTGAGGAGCAAGTGGCAGAACGCGGAGGATCTTATTTACCGGTGAAGGAAAGAGAGAGGGAGAGAGAGCTAGTTTTTCCACGGACACATAATCTCTTCGCAGCCCGCGTTCGGCATTGTGTCGACCAACCACCCCGCGTCATATTTCATTCTGAATAACCACCGTCTCTTGACGCCATAGGCACATATTTCTCCGCTACCTTATTCCGTCTGTCAAAAAGTATTTCTCGACGCGAGTTGAATTGCCCGTTGCTACCCATCAACGTTTTCGTTAAAATCACGATCCTCTGCGTCACATCTTTTGCGTGTCATTATCTAAAAAATCGAAATTTCTAATACGCCTCTATATTAATCCCACAAATTTCACCAAACTTGAAAAATTAGACCAATAGAAAATATCGATGATAAGATGGCCATGCAACTGTTGATCTACGCCGAAAATGCGCGCCAAAATGTGATCGGTGTCGCGGCCTGACAAGGATGTACTTTGTAGGGAATCTCTCTCTCTCTCTCTCTCTCTCTCTCTCTCTCTCTCTCTCTGTCTCGTTACAGACCGATATTACTGCCCAAAATTCGGATCTGTTAGCAAAGAGTGTAAGTTTCGTGAACATCTTACCATTCGATAACTCGACAGTTACTGAAAAATTGTCGACCAGTCACATTCGTTTCTAGCTACGCGTTTCTCACTTCACTGTTAATTAATCCAGAAAACACATTTCCGCTTTTTGAATTATTCGACAATGGTTATCAGCGAAACAACAGATGTATAACTACATACGCATGCGACTGGTCGGATACTTTCGGTAACTATCGATCTATCGATAGTAAAGCAACCACGGACTGAGTGTACATGTCACTTAACTGTCGACAACGGTTGGAGAAAAGTGGGGTACAATTTTAATTTTTTGCTTCATGTCCTTTCCATAACTTAATCATTGCGTTCGAGTCGATGGGTACACATCGCGACGCGTATGCGTGTCAGTGTTTCAGTTATCATTTCCGTGGACTTTTGAAATATTTAATCGGGCTCTCGTCATGTTAATTAACAATCGAATCATATCTGCCCGAGTGTCAGTGTCAGTGCCATAAGGGAAAATCTGAAGTGCCGCGACGTAGCAGCCGAAGGCTAAAAAATGCTGCTTGCCGGGATGCGGGTACATAGCGACATACATCAGATATTTTCCAGGTGTGTCAAGTTACGGAATGTTTCGATTTTAACGGGTGTTTGACGAACTTACTGAGAATAAAGAGATATCCGAGTTGAAAGTTAGGCCGGCATTCATAGTTTGCCATCGTTTGACAAAGAATTAGTCTCATGAATCTTCAATTATTCAACTTGTATCTGCATTTATTTTATGCAACAAGAAATATTGTTTTAAACACAGCCGAATAATAGTGGAAGAAAATTAATCTGAATATTAATCATGCTCCCAATAAAAAATTAAACATAATTTGTAACTATGAATACCGGCTTTAGAATATAGAATATAGTATAAATTTTGCAACTGCTAATTTTTACATCTAATAATGCTACCTGGATCGCAAGTCCCGTCTTGTTAACATTTCCCGACGCTTTCCTTTCGCTTATGTTTATCACTGTTACACCAAATCGAAATTGAAATCTCTATTGATAAACAGCATTATTGGGTACATAACTGTTATCTGTGTCTTTACAGCTTCTTTTACCAGCTCTTTTAAGAACTCCGAATTCCATCGAGGTTTCCAACGGCGAAGAAAGAAAAAGAGAGATTATAAGAATAAAAATGTTATTTTGTTGATTTATCCATACTTTAATCTTTATTAAATTATTTAATATTTGTTTATCTTATGTGCTCTCTGTCTCATATATTCTGTCTGCAGTTGAATGCATGATTCAATCTATAATTGTACGATTATTATATTGCTCATCGAAATTGAGATTTAATATCAAATACAAGTATACAATAAAATCGAGATAATAAAATTTTAGATAATCCTGAAATAAGTCTTTCTGCAAGACTCAACATAGAAGAAACAACAGTAAGTGACACTGTTTGCAAACATCAAGGTAGGACAATAATCTGTACAGTATTATGCATTGAGATTCTTCACTAGTCCTTCAAGTTTGACAGAATTTGCAGAATTAATTGCAGAATCAAACTTTCAACTTGAGTACATATCGTTCTTCTCGGACGCGACAAGCGTGTCGGCAAGCCAGAGTCGGAAGAGTGTCGTCATTATAAATAATTACGGGCGCGCGGGCGTTAACAATAAAGTCGCATTGGAAACGAGCGCGCTTACATTTCGCGTTCTAAAGGAGCACGGCGGAAAGAAACGCGCGGATTCAAATAAGGACGCTGGAAGGAATTTAATTTTCGTGCCGCAGAGAGGAGACAAAGCGAACGCCAACAACGCGCCGTCGTTTGCATAAAAAATTGCATGCAAATTTTTTCATAGTGCACGCATTACGCCAGTGGTATTTCGAAGTCGTTGAGATAATGCGAATAAGATAATCGCTCGATCGAACAGGCAGATGGTCGCGTGAAATAGCGCTGGACGCGTACTTGAGGATTAATTACTGCGAAATATTTGCACACACGCAAACACCACCTGCAAAAAGTAGCGACGCAACTACCCCTTCGCTTTTCCGCGAGTAATTTCCGCAGTCCGGTACTTCCGCGTGGAAAGAAAAAAAAAAAAAGAAGAGAGAACGTCGAGGCGCGGGAATAAACTCCGAGGGTTCAACAGTTAAACGAGAGGCGGAAGCGGGCGACCGAAGTATGCGATCTCTTCCTCCGCCTCTCCTTTGCTCCTTATTTCGTCCCTCTTACCGAAGCACAGCTTCGCCTCTCGGCGAACTGGGTCTCGACGTACGTAATACGACATTCTCCCGCTTCAGTTTTTAGGCATTACGCGCGGCGCGCACTTGACTTCTTAACTTCTTCTTCTTCTTCTTCTTCTTTGGTAAAGTTCTCGACGGTGCTCGAAAGCGAAATAAGGGGGTTATAGGACGTTTTCATTACACAAAATGAGACGTCGTGTCCGCAGTGGATGTATGCTCTTCTCGAACTCGGCTCTCCATGAGTCGCGCTGTGGCCTTAATTGAATTATCCTTACATAAAGCGATACAATGTGACGGAGGAGAATTTTCATCGTTAAAATTGCACGCCCCGGCAATCGCGTGTATCGGTTTAATATCTGCACGACCGAAGAAATCCGTCGTAAACGTTTGAGGAAGTAAGAAAAAGCGAAAGAGAAGGAGGAAAAAACGAATGTTCGCGGTCGTCAGGCTTTTACTTAATTATCGTATCTCCCTCTTTGGAACGGTGGATTTTTGTGCCTGTCGGCGATGGGGAAGCTAAAACACCGGAACCGGATGGGGAACAACGCGGGCATCGAGCAACGGGAAGAAGGCGAGACGCATTCTCCCCGGTCGGGGAATGATGGAAGGACATCGCATCCGCCGACGATGGGGATCCGCTTTTTGCACGTAAGTTCAGCGAGAGCCCTTCGGCCGTACAACAGACTGCGCTGGCCCGAGCGCTAATTTAGAATTGCGGCCTTAGAGCTAGCGAGGATCCTCCTTTCCGAGGATCCCTCCTCCTCCTCCTCCTCCTCCTATTCCCGCCCTTCATCACCTTTTTCGCTCTTGCACTTTTTTCTTTCGCCCGGTCGACTATTTTCCTGTCCACCGTCGCGCTTGTCGCGAGCCAACTCGTTACAAAGGATGCTGCGTCGCCAAAGGGCGAACGTAAAATTGGCTCGAGGAAAAGTTTCGCAGACGCGATACCGTTTTGCCGAAGGGGCCGCGGGAACACGGCCCATTAACATTGGCCTGCGCGTCGCGTCCGCCCGACATTATCAGTGACGAGTAGAATTTTCTTTCCGTATCCCGCGAGAGACAACCCGACTACGATCTGAAGAAAGACAACACGCCCCGAGCGAGATATGATCGCTGGAGCGCGGAAGGGGGCGACTGAAATATCGTGAATCGAACTATCATTTTCACGCGACAATGTTCAGTCTCGTTTCAACCGCCATGATCGAGAGAGTTGGGAACTGTCGCCTGTTTCGGTCAATTAACTTTCCGACAGTGCGGTTTCATTCCTCCTGCAAACTGTCCACCGCGGTGCATTGTTATTAAACGACGAGCGCGAAATGTGAAATCAGGCATGAGTTGTAATTGGAAAGTCGTTGGGAACGGTCAACGAGAGGAAGCGTGTGCAACATTTTTTACCTTGATAAATTTTAGAATGCATCCGGCGTCCAATGGAGAAATTATTTTTACTAATTCTGCAAAAATATATTCTCTATTGGATACAGGATGCGTTTTGAAATTCACTGAAATAAAAGTGCCGCAACTTGCCATCCACCGACTACATGAAAAGAATATTATATATAGCTTTTTTCATAAAAAATGTAAATTCTTTTCAATTTTATCACGTTTCTAGTAGAGCGAGAAAATAGACTGACTATTATATCGGTCTTGTTAAAGAACATCAAGAATTTCACTAGAAACGTAGCAAATTTTTTAAAATAGCACATTTCAAATTCTAAAATACGAATAGCACACTGAGAGAAAAAATATCTAAAAAATAAAAAGATATTTATCCGACGGGGACTAATAACATACAAGGGTAGGTTGAAAAGTTTCGAGCCTGAATAAGAAAACAAAATTTTTGGGATTGATTTTCATTTATTTCTCAACATAATCTCCATTTAGCGTGATATATTTCCCCAACGATATTCTAAAAGCGATTATGTCAAACTGACAGGTTGATTTGTCAAGGTCCAAAATAGCCATTTACAGTTGATTTCATCGAAAATCTTTTTCCACCGAGCTATTTTTTGAAGTTGGAAAAGAGATAGAAGTCGCTTGGAGCTAAATCTGACGAGTATGGTGGATAGGCAAGCAATTCAAACTTTAATTCATTGATTTTAGCTTAATCACGGCACGAATTTTCACTTTTTCTATTTTTACAAACAATGCTTGAGGCGTTTACTTTGGCGAGCTATCAAACCAGTACTGAACAATTTATTCACTCGAACTTTAAAATACAAGCATATGAAGAATGAAATCATGCAACACTATTAAACATAGTAGAGTTATCTATACGTGAGGCCTGGAACTTTTCACCCTACCCTCGTATTTAAATCTAAATTGTTTTATATTCACAAGTAGAACCAACAAACGCTTTCATAAAAAGCTGAAGTTTTAAGAAAATATTCTCATATTTAAAAGATACTTTGTGTTAGTGCAAGTAAATATGTTATTAGTACCCACCGAATAAATATTTTTTATTCGTTAGATATTTCTTCTCTCTCAATGCACGCGTGAAATGAATAGGAAAATCATTTACTGCAGAATGTCGATCCACTTTTTCCTTCAAAAAAATTCCGTAGTAATTTTACCATAAAATTCTCTCCGCGTATACAATACAACTTTAACTTTTCGATCACGCACTGACCTGGTTCTCCTCCTTCTTTTTCCTCTCCTTTCTTGGAAAGGATAATACACGCGAAAGAGGCGAATGAAGCAATCTCGCTGTTTAGGCCGCGATCCAACGCGCGCCGCGGGGACCGTAACAAAGTTAGATAGGCTGTAAATTTCCGCTAAATTCGCCGACTAATTATTTACCGCGCTTATGCGCCGTCGCGCGCCGCGCGTTCCTTCTGGAATATGCAGCACCTGATTTATTGTATAATGAATGGAATCATAGAATAGTAATCATTCCGTGCGCGCGCGGCGACACGCCAACCCGTGCTCGTTACACATCGGACTACCACGGACGGTTACATAATTACGGGCGCGATTCAATTGTTGCCCTGTGAAATAATGCAGCGCGCGGCCTTGAGTACCTCGGGCCTATATGTTCGATCGGTCGTGTTAATATTCGAAGGCTATTCCAGAGGAAGTCGACGAGTGAACGAGCAAGCGAACGGCGACGTTTCGTTACGTGCATCATCGCGAGGAAACGATCGCAAAATGAACAAAGAACGGCGCGGAGGGAAGCAGACAGCGACAAAGCGCACAACGTCGGTGAATTTTGCCGGTCCGCGGGAGGGTGTAACTAGACCGTGGTTGATCATTTCGAAACGCGCGGTGACACGCAAACTCCGGCTTATTACGGAACTGCGGTGGACTGTTGCATAATTACAACGGAGTTTGTGCACAATGTAACGGGACCTCGAGCGAAATCGCGAGGTTTCGGAGCTCGATATTTCTCGTCGCGCATTCGCGTTACGCGCACTCCGCCGCGCGCGCATTAAACTTATTTATTATTATAATTACATATATTATACATCCATTATTATATATACACACAAGGCTATTATATATAAATATAAAAATTATATATAGTAGTATGTAATATTGTAAATTATTATTATTGCACATTTCGAAACGAAAATGCGCGCTCTGGGTTGAACAACCGGGGAATATTTCACACTCGGACGCCCCGCTATAAACGATCGATTTATCCCGATAGGCCCATGGAGACTTCATCAAGTCGTGAATGAAGTGCATGTTGGTGCTCCAGTTACGTATCGATAAACATTGCAACAAAGTGGAAAGCTCGGGTTACATCGGGACGTTATTGACAATATAGTGCGCGTTGAGACTCTAAGATAATATCAGATAATACAATACAATATGCACGAGAGAAAAAGAGAGAGAGAGAGAGGAGGGAGGAAGAGGGAGAGGGAGAGAGAGAGAGAAAGCTAAAGATATCTCAGAGTATGCTACCACACAAGCGCAATGCCGTAAAGTATTAATATTTCAGCGCTTCTTGGAGAGAACGTTCGGTACCTCGTTACGCGTATGATATACGACGTTTCGAGATCGAGATCAAGCGAGAGAGACGCGGAACAGAGTCGGATCCTCTACACAATGCACTTTCGTAAATGTTGCAGATACCGTAACGCGGCGGTGAAAGCGAGTGCGGTTATACGGCAAAACCCTTCGTATTTGCACGACGCGATAGCGGGGACGCATTTCGCGCAGGGTATCAACGCGAAAAAAGACGGCACGACTCTCGGCGGGGAGGGAGATGGGAGGGAGGACACAAACGCATTCGATTAATTACGACGCGGACGTTTTCGAGTCGTAAAGCAAATAGATTCGTCCCTGGCGGTATTCGGCCCTGCCGTGCCGTGCGGCGCAGCGCAGCGCGACGCGGCGCGGCGCGCACCGCGGCAAAGCCCGGTACGTGTAAAGCCGGCGAACAATGAATAATATTGCGCCTGTTTGCATTTCATCGCGCTCGCACACATTACTAACGCCCGTCTGAACCGGTCCGGTCTTTTCGATAGGGCGGCCGTGCGGCCGGACGGGAAGGGGACGGCGGGGTGGTGTGAAATTGCGGGGGTCGGACGGACCGCCGGGCACTCAAGTAATAACGAAATTGACGCAGGAAACGCGGCCGCGGGTTCGCACAGCCCGCTCGTTCGCGTCCGCGCTTATGTAAATGCGAGTGATATGTAGCGGTCGGTGTAGACCAATTAATTTGCTCGGTGCATAAACGCGCGGCGTGCACGGGACTGCTCTTCTCGCCGACGATGATCGATCGATTTGCATACGTTACGTTTGCGAGCGCGATCGGTGGACGCGCGGCATCAAAGAGTGATCTTGCAATTTCTCGCGAATTTCTCGAAACTTTTTCTCTGCTCTTTCTGTCTCTCCCACGCCCATCACCCTCTTTCTGTCTCTTTCTCTCTCTCTCTCTCTTATTCTCTTTCTCTCTATCCCTCGCGTTCCCCGCTCTCGTTTCAGCAGGGAAAAAACAATATTTATCCTCGCGGTCTTGCGCCGACTGCAATTAGGCACGATCCGGCCGTTCGGCCGCGACTCCGCGGGTATCACGCGCGGCCGTTTAATCACGCGTCGTTTCGTGCATTAAGTAAATCCGATTACCGTACAATGCCGCGCAAATTCGATTCCACTGCTGCCGCAACGTAGGAAAATTAATGTACGCCACCACCCGCCGGCCCTCCGACCGAACGTTCGCGCGGTAGCGGCAGCAGTAGCGGGTCGTCGGCACGTTCGACGTGACACGAAGGTAACTGCTGGCGCAGAGGTCGGGGGTTTTTCTCCGTTTTTCCCGCTTGCCAAGTAGGTCTCGGTCCGCCATCTCCCTTTCTCCTTCTCCTAGTCGTTGTCGAAGACAACGACGACAACGGCGGCCACTGTCTTCCTCACTTCGCCGGCGAGCAATTCGCGCTCTTGCTGCTGCGAAAAAAGGCAAGACCGTCTTCGTAGTCGTACGGCACGACGGTGAAGACGGGAAGCGGGAGGAGTCTCGGTAGGTGCCCCCTTATTTGCAGGGGCTTAACGATAGATCCGTTTCGCGAACGGAGCAAAAGGTAATTTACATTCAATTCAGGAAATCCCAGATGTCTATTGGCTAAAGGACCGGCCCGGAGAAGAATACCCGACTACCTACATCGGATATCCGGTATCTGCATAATTCTGGCTCCGTTCTTTCTATTCCGCTCCGGACACCGTCGCCGCCGCCGCCGCCGTCGTCGTCGTCGTCGGTCGTCGCCGTCGTCTCCGCACCTCCTTCATCCCCCGCGACTCTCTCCTTGCCTCCTTGCCGTCCGTCTCTTCGCTTTTCATTGAATACGATCGAACGTTCTCCTCCGGGTTGCCTACAGCTTCTCTTACAGTTACCTCCGCGCGCTTCTTCGCTGCCGGATCTTATCGTCGGCCTGAGGACTCACCCCGATTTAGATCGAGACTGTAAACGTTCGATCGTCCCCACCTCCACCTTCCGTCCCGATGCCGGGGGCTCGATCGGATCCGAAGTACACGCAATTAAAGTTTCAATCCCCCTCCGTCTTAATTTACCCCCAGACGGTCGGGTATCGGGCCACTCTCTCTCTCTCTCTCTCTCTCTCTTCCCCTCCCTCTCTCTCTCTCTCTCTTTCCTCGTTGGACGGCACCGGAAAGTGCATGGAGGAACGACGACCCCAAGACACTTCCATTCAAATGTTTTCGCTCGTTCGTCGGCCCCTTCTTCGAGGCAGATAGAGATCCTCTCTCATCGTCTCGTATCCTTCGCGCTGTGCACCTCCTTTTACTCCGTCTCTTGAGGGATTTTATCCGCCGAGGTGCGGAAGCTGCCTGGCCGGCGGAGATGTTTAACTTAAAGACGGCGCCGAGGCGCGCATAATTCGATATCGATTGGTCTCTCGAAATACGACGAAAGCCCACGAGTCAGTCGGGACGTCATCGGCAACGACCTCATAATGATGATTGCGTACCTGTGTCAACCACGCGAAGGAGTATCCGCGAAGCTGTCGCGCGCAACCGAAGAATCTGGTTTCAAGATGGGACACGCGGTTACGAGTCTCTCTCTCTCTCTCTCTCTCTCTCGCTGCGAGAGGATGATTTGTTTCTCGACTGAATATTTCATTCGCCAACCGCCTTGCCGCGCTTCGGCTCCTCATACGAACTGCATGATGGATCGAAGAAAGCCCATGAATAACGAAATATCGCGGGGGTGCCGGGTGTAAGATTCGTTTGCACGCCGGCTCGATATTTCGCAGCAGCCGCCGCCGCACTTGTTTCGCGCGTAATAAACCGAACGCAAGATAAATCGAGTAATTTATTCCCCGGGCAAAGTCATACTTATTTGTACGGATAAGTCTTAATGGCCGCGGTATAAATCTCACGTCATAATTAGTAGGGTGGAACGAAAGTGGCTTCTGGGCCGCGGGAACTTTCGAAATTTATGTCCTCTTATAGAAGAGCCCCGAGTTAAATTACATCCGTGTATCTTATTATAGAGGGCCAGGAGGGGGTGGGTCTATGTACGTATCTGTGTGTGTGTGTATATACCTGTGCACACATACGTACGTTGCAGGAAAGATCGTGGCCGAAAACTTACGTAGACGTCGAAAATAGTTCGTCTCGCGGGACGACGCGCAGCGGCAGAGGGGTGCGCGAGCGCGGTTTTTCGAGCACTCACCGAAGAAGAATCACCGCGGGAAAGTCGGGGAAACTTTATGATTTGAGAAAAAAAGAAGAAGAAGAAGAGATACGGGGATGTGGAAGATGAAACGGAGATAAATCGGTCGGTCGAGCGGCGAAGAGATGAGAGGGAGAAAGAAAGAGAGAGAGAACACTCTCCTTTCCTTCCTTCCTTCCGTTTGCGTCTCTACCTACCTCTCTCTCATGCCTGCCTTCTTCTTCTTTTTTTTCCGGGGACAAAAGCACGGCGCGGCACATTCTAATTAGAGGAGCTTCTATTATGCCGCTGAAGACAGATAATGGAACCTACAGTGTAAAACTCCTGCGTGCGATCCTTCTTCCCTCGTGGCGTAAATCATGGTCGTTGCCACACACTCTCTCTCTCTCTCTCCTTCTCTTGCCCTCACTCTGCCCTTCTTGCGCCGGTCGCGCGACCCACTTTCTTAATTGTTCCTCTATTAAAATACACTCTAATTAATATCCATTACGCCATATATATTACTCCGTGAGCAACGCCGCCGGAGAGCGGCTTTGTATCCCTGCGATTATTTAAGGAAACCGTGTCCCGGGGTAAGCGCGAATTGTGTCTCCGAAGGAGAAGACGCTCCTACGACGAAACTAGAGGCGAGACGAAAGGCCCGTGCGAACCGACGTTCATTCCTTTGCGTCGGCCAATGCGCGGAAAAAACATATGAAATTCATAAAAATTTTATAAAAGTGGTCATCAGCGATTTTCGCTGAGATTAATGTGTGCGCGTGCGTAGGCGCGCGTGTGTGAGTCGCTTGAGAAATCACGGGTATTTCTACCCCCGTGCTTGGATTAACATCTCTCGGTAGCTATGGATAACAATCTCGGGAGGAAATTAAACGGGAGAGCGTTATCTATTCGGATTAAAAGATACCGCACAGCTCGGCCCGGCCGATATCTGTACCAATCTTGAGTGTAATCCTTCCCGCGACATTTACGTCACGCCGCGCGCGCAAAGTTGTAAGATTCTCCCGTGAATGTCGTATCAGCGACAAAATGAATCATCGTTACGCCCATACGAAGGAGACAAATTGCGTCGGCGGGGTTGCCGCACTTCAACGAGATGCCCCGAGGACAGCGTGTCTCTCTCGTATAACGTAGAGCAATCATCTCGCGTGTTTTACGAGAGTTTGCTTGAAAAATACCGTAAACTACACTCTGAACGTTTCCTTTCTTCCCATCTCTTTCTAAGTATTTCACATCGAAATGCACTATATCGTGTTTATCAATAACGAGCCATCTTCGAGTCTCAGAGAAAGAGAAAAAGAACATTTTTTCAACCGCACGCGGGAAAGGTGTTTTCGCTCGTGCACTGAGAAAAATATTTGTAACTATAATAGAGAAACAATTACCGTAAATTATGATCAAGAAAAGCATTCTTTTAGTAAACTCTGTTTTAATGTTAGTAATAATATCCTTATACGCATATTGTTTCTACCATTTTTGTGCTAAATTAGGCAAAAAATATGTTTGGAACTAAAACAATTATAATTTGAATTTGATCAACCATTTTTTTTCTTACGATGTGTATATGTGTATATGTGAGTGCGTATAACGTAAAGGTAGTACAATATTATCCATTGGAGCTCTCTTCAGAGACTGTTTCGCACAAGCCCGTAATTTTATCCGCCACTTAGAGCGCGATTACGACACCGCCGGGATAAACAGCTCGTATCGCCGTTTACTCGCCGACGTACTTTCGCGTCGTTATCCTTTCTTCCGACCTGTCAGCGCGAGATTACAGGATCCCAGGCCCGGCGGGAAATCGGTTTGCGGGTTCGTCGGGTCTCTTGCTCGCGTCGCTCTTCCTCTCGCGCGCGCGCGCGCGCGCTGCCGAAACCTATGCAAACCCGTTCGAGGACTATGTAAAGCAATGCTAATCCGCCGATAAAACCCTCCACCGGCGGGAACGCAGCCGGCACACCGCGCGCGTTTTCCTCGTCGCTCGCGCCCCTTTTCGCGTGTGTGCGTGTTGCACGTGCGTGCACGTCAGAGTTCACCGCAATGCAGCGCGCGCACGGGGCGCTGCTCCTGACGAATTTCCGCGTAATCCACGCGGTTTGCGTTCTCGGCGAGGGTAACTCTATTAGACTCCCGGTTCATCCTTTGCTGCCCCGTCACTCCCTTTTCCTACTCATTTGGCGCATCGGCGATGTGTCAGTCGCTCGCGAATCGACTCACCGCGAATCAGCCGCTTCTGATAAGCCCCCGACGGTTACATATCAAACGCGCAGCATCAACGAACGTCAGATATACTGAAGACAGATCAGCCCAAGGCTCATTTGATTCATGCGTTTATTATGAAAGTGAACAAGGGACCGTAAAATGTCCCTTTTAGGAAACAGATACTTCTATGTTCTAAAAGGAACATTTTGCGATCTCATTCTTTCTCTCACAATAAATACGTAAACAAATCGCATGGTCAATATGATCTAATTGTGAGATCAAGGAGGGATCGTGAAATGTCTTTCAAAACGTAGATAAAGTATCCATATCGGGAACATTTTGCGATCCTCTTCCCGCTATCATTTTCACAATAAATACATAAATCAAACATGTGGCCAATATGACTATGTAAAACAATGGGCTGGCTTGACCTGGCCCCTTAAGATTAGCGGCGCTCGCGCGATGGTTAAGTTTCAACAGCGGTTCTATCGGCGCGCGGAGAGGGTTATCCAGACCGCATAAATGATAATTTACACCCCGACACCACTTCTTCGGACACCGGTCCTTTGGTGCTCGCGTGCACTTAGCGGATTAGAGCGGAGAACGGGTGTCTATTTTGTGCGCCTCCAAGAAGACCTCCAGCAGAATGGAAAAGTAAGTATCGCGAAATGGGATTAGATTGCATGCGCGTGTTAACGCGGGAATTTTGCGCCGCAGCGACTGGAGAGAGATTATTATTTTGTAGTGAAGAAAGTAATTAGAAGTGGATAACGAGCCCGCGCGCACGGGTCAGTCGTGTACATTTTCCGTACGTTGCTCAACGCCTCGGCAACGCTGGTACGAATCGATACGAAATGTTCACCGACGGGATTATCGCTCCTTCCTCTCTCTCTCTCTCTCTCTGTCTTTCTTTCTCGGGGCTCGCTTACGACGTTCCCGAAATTTTTCAATCGATTTCGGATATATTCTGTGACGCGATCGCGTCGTTCTCGATCGGCACATCCGTCTGCGATATTTCCTGTTGGCGGGAATATCGCGCTCGGTTGAAACGCCGGGAACGGCTCTCGCAGAGTATGTACGCGCGCGCGCGCGCGAGAGAGAGAGAGAGAGAGAGAGAGAGAGAGAGAGAGAGAGAGAGACGGTTAAAGAGCGTTTTCCCCAAAGTTTTCCCTCCCGATAACGCGTCGCGCAATCAGAAAGTAGGACGCGCCTCAGGACGGGCGAATATTTTCGGCGGACTTTATCGCGTCAACGGAGGGACGACCGAGTGGAAAGAAAGAGAGAGAGAGAGAGAGAAAGAGAAAGGAGAGAGATACCGGCGGTGGCGGACCGCGACTCGATGTGCTGCGCGACGAGAAGTTATGAACGCTTTAGTTGAAGCATTAACGAAGCCAGCATTTAAAAGTTGAGACCCGGCCGAAGTTCCGACGCGTAAACATTAAAGCCAGCCGGCTAAGTGGCGCCGTTACTTCTTCGCCGAGGAAATAGCTGCGCCCGGCCCGGGAACGAACTCGTTCTTGATTACGGTATTTCTGGCCCGCGCTTCCGACCGAGAGCTTTCCCGCTCTATACCGGTGCGCGCCTGGATATACGTTCCGGGGAGAGAGATGGGAGGAGAGGAAGGGAGAGAGGGTAATGGGGAGGAGCGGGGAAAAATGTTGGTGCTGCCGGACGGTCGTTTCCCTCGTCGAGTGACTTCGCGCTTATTCCCGTGAAAAGGAAAAGAAATCGCGTCAGCTTTATTCCGTCCCGAATACCTCCGCGGCTGACGAAGAAAAGTTTCGCCGACCCGCGCAACGGAGAGCGGCGGGATAGGGAGAGGAAGACAAATCGCTTTCGCGAGTCGCTCTCGCGAAAGACGATTCTCCCGCTGCTGATTTGCCGCCGCTCTGACCGCGCTAATTCGCACGAGTGTTGCGCCCGTTCGCGTATTCCTCGCGGGCGCGCGCTCCCGATCAATTCCGTCTGTTAGAGCGGGCTCGAAAACTTAAACGTTCATCTATAACATTCGCGATAACAGTAATTCGTGGTCATACATTCGCGCGGTGGAGAGAACGTCGCGTCGACGATTTTATTCCTGCTGCTGCTCTCTCTTTCTTTCTCTCTCACGAGCTTTTTCCCAGCTTTTACTTTTATCACTGCGCGTAGAATTTTGTTGTCGACCGACTCTCTCTCTCTCTCTCTCTCTCTCTCTCCCTTTCGTACTCCGGCCGGGTATCGATTCTTTCGTACAATACTTTCAAAGACATTTACGCAGCACTTTTTATTTTATGACATCCGCAGAGCAGACATCGGGCCGCACGGCTGGTACAAAGCATTTCCTCTCATTCCACGGCGCGCCATCGGAATTTAATAAAACTCTCGCTTGGCATACGTACGCGCTGGAGAGACAGAAATGTAGAGGCCTAAACGTATTCGAGCGCGCGCGCGCGTACAAACGCCGACGGCGAATGTTCGTGGCGAAATTGAAAGTTTTATTGGAATTTAATCGGTCGGTCGATCAACCGCACGCCAAATCTGTCTGATTATTTTTGCAGTTCCTCTCGTTCCGCACAGATGGGAGATTAACTTTGGGCAATAAATAACTGAAAACCTTTGCACGGCTTTGTGTTTTACCAAGGCAGACGTAACGCGCGTCCGCTCGTGTCTATATGAAAGTTTCTATTTTGTCCTGTTTTTTAATGTATCGGCAATCTGTGGTCATACGGTCCACATCTAGAGAGAGAGAGAGAGAGAAAGAGAGAGAAAAAGAGAAGTGAATGTAAAGTGTTTATTTCCGCCATACTCATCGAATTAAAATAAAATCAACGGCACACGGTGTGTCAATTTAATGGTAGCGTGCTAGAATTATATCCGCTCACTCGTGTCCGGGTCGATAGTTTAAAATAATAACAAAAAACGGCCATCATTCTTTATCGCTTCCACAGTGGGCTACGGGATGATGATTCAGTGTTCGCGGCGAACAGCTCGTTAAGCGCCGGTGCGACTTATATAACGTGACGATATTTATTAGAATCACGGAACAACGTACAGAGCGAGATTCCGATGCGAGCGGGTATTTCGGTATCGTGTACTTTATCGGCGCGCGAAACAGAGAATCCGAACGCGCGTAAAATCGGACATCCGGCGGGGGTTAAGGACGCGCGGCCGCCGCGTTTAATGGATGGTTAAAGCGTATTTCGTTCGGCTCATACCGGCCGGGAGGATACGGTAACGCCCGTTATGTTCACCGTTAACCTCCCGCGGATTACAGCCTCGAGCTTTAGAACCGGCGCAGTTGTAACGCGCCGCAAAGCCACCGTCGTCGTGTATATAAGCACCGCGGCGCGGCGACCAACGATGAAATCCGTTTTTCAACGCCGCGCCGGTGCAGGTATAACGGGCTGCAGCTCGTAAAACGGCCGTGCGGGGGGAAGAAGTGCGTCAGCGGGCGGACAAGGTGCGCCTAATAACGGCTCGTTTAACCTACGGACAAGATTTGCAAGGGAAACCGCGGCCGTAGACGACGGCCGGAGGAGTCGCATCCCTCGCGATGAACATCGCGAGATTTATCGAGCGCGATACTCCTCGTTTCTCTTGTCCTTTCTCCATTTTACGCGTCTCGAAGCGTACCAACGCCACTTTTCGTAATGAGAAGTCTCGTGCAACTCGTCTGCAGGAAGCATCCTTAATCCCTAACATTGTAGAACTTTGGACGGAGATACGAGCGCGTTAATTCTTTGCCGCTGCTGTTGGTTAGACCGAGCAGCGTAATAAAAACAAATTTCGCCACTCACGTGCACCTCCTCCGAGAAAGATAGTCGCCAGACACGACGGAAAGGTAACTCACCTGAAACAGAGAGAATAACGACTCATTGAGACACGTGTCATTGTTATCTCGTAATTGTAAACATGACATTGATTTAATTTCGCTAATCTCCTCATGTTCTAATAGGTTGTCAATAGATTCGCTGTTGAGCTTAAAGTGATCGACATATCGATAATTGAAGTTGATCAATCGTCATGTATGCAATTGCGAATAATTTCATCAATCGATGAAATTATTCGCGATCACACATATAACGACTGAATAATTTTCATGATTGATTTGCCGATTATCTTAGTTAAAGAAAACTTTAATCGACTAATGTCCATCACTGTTGCAGATTCTAAGAATCGCGACGCGGTCAGAAAAACGTAAGCAGTAAGTAAATTGACCAACCACAGCCGATGATTCTTCTTATGTCCCAAGAACAATCGATTGGTCAATTTTCTTACTGCTTATGTTTTCTGTGCGCCATCATCCGCTTTAACAGCTAATAAATAACTGAAAGGGGCGCACTTGGTGAAATTATTTCGTATTCAGACAGTTTCTCGCAAGACATCTGGTTATCTCTCTCAGACACTTCGCGCACGAGATACTCCTCGATATTCCGCAATTTTGTATTCCCACGATGAAACAATGATTATGGTAATCTGACGATGCGGCCGCCTGATCGATCGATCGACCGTGGCTTGGCGCGGATGCGAAGCTGCTCTCGTAGCCAAACATAATGAAGAATAAGAACTTTATTTTAACATAAAAGCAATGACGTGGTCATGACGTGGCTTTGTTCGCGCGGGCCCAAGTTTCCTCTGTAATCCTGCAACGAAGCAGGACGACAGAGGGGGGCGTCGGAGAGTAGGAACGGCAACGGCGGCGGCGGCGGCAGCAACAACAACAACGCGGATCCTCGTTAGTTGGTACGGAGGTAATGGTGGAGATGAGTTCGAGTTGCGCGCCGGGAAACTAAACCGATATATCTCGTGTCTGCGTAGTTTCCAGGGCCGAGCGGGCGCTCTATCTGATAACTGCGTGCGAAATTAATTAATTAATTAGTTAATTAAGATTCGTCGGCTGCGACGACGCGGCCTCGCCCGTCGTACGTCCCCTCGTTCGTTCGCTCCTGTTCGTTCGCTAGGCGCGACGCGACTTACTTTCAAACTCTGCCCGTTGGGTGGGAGATAATGCCGTATCTCTCCGAAGGGCTCGCGCGACTTTCTACTTTCTCGGCGTAATGTACGATACAGATACAACGGCAGATTGTCTCGGAAGTTCGTCGTCGGAAAAACCGCATGCACTCAGGAATGCTTGCCGTTCGAGCGTCGGCAGGGCGGAGAGGGATATAGAGGCGGGGGAGGACGCAAGGTCGGGTAAGAGAGAGAGAGAGAGAGAGAGGAGACCGGCAGACAAGCTGTAAGAAGTTTTTAGTACGGAATTATGGTGGACCAGGTGTAACGACGGAAAGTACGGCGAATGGCGATGGCGCTCTTTCTTGTTTCGGGGAGATGTGATGCATTATAGATGAGCACGGGGTGTGTGTGTGTATCTTGTGGTATCGATCACAGATACATCTATTTCTCTGCGCGCGCGGACGGACATGAAGAGCCCGTTGAATCGACGTAGATTAACGCTAATCCCGGTTAAATTTTCCCCTTTCATCGACACGCTGTTGCGCGTTGAAGGTGCAAGTCGACAGCTTACTCTTTAAGATGCAATCGGTATGTTCTTCGTTGAAGCGCTGTATTTATGACTGATGGTGCAGTTATAAATATAGCACTGCAGTGAGTAAAAGAATTTTATTGCATTAACGTAAAGTTTGATCTTAATGGACGAACCAAACGCCTTCTGTTCGAAGGACACAACATTTCTGTGCTTTTTATGACCTGAATTTAGTTCCGTGTCCTTCAATCAGGATACGCGCTGGCTTATTCATTACAATCACAATTTTTTTCATCCATGCAACTATCATTGGCGTAATTTGCAAGTGCAGAAAGTTGTATTGTACAGCATATGACAAATTTATGTACTATTTTGCAGTGAAATCTTTCACTGGCTGACATCAGTGAAGTATACGACGGAGTAATAAGGAAGTGTTTCCGCTGAAGATCAATGAATACTCACTGATTATCGATGAAATACTCCTTTCACGATCAAAAATATTCTTACTGATTCACTTTAAGGCAGTGTCCTGATTTAGAAGGCGAAAAATTTGATAATTTTCGGGAATTTTTTCAAAGAGAATGAATCAACCTCTGTGAACTTTTGGTTACACTTTAATGCACATTTCAGCAATGCAAAAAAAAATTTTTATCGTAAAATTATTTAAAAATGGCGGAATTGTTAGGTGACATTCAAAGCGCCTCGCTACTTGAGTTTTTGATTGGCGGGCAAAATAGCAAAAAAACTATTTTAGCTATCGACCCAAATTAAAGTTTATTCTCTAGAGTATTGCTAACCATTCTAAATAAACTAAAAAAAAACAACAAAAACTTCATTTAAACAATTTCTATTGCATAAACACAACGGAAAATTCTTCTTTCAAAATTGTTTTCACTTTTCGTTTAAGTTCGTACATTTTTATGCTTTTTCTTAGTTTTCTTAATTCATCGACTATAAAAATACATGTAAATTAAAAATATTTTTGGTTTTTTTTTTAGACAAAAATTACGAGCTCCATTTGTCCCGCCAATCAAAAACTCAAGTAGCGAGGCTCTTTGATTGTCACCTAACAACTCCGCCATTTTTAAATAATTTTACAATAAAAAATTTTTTTTGCATTGCTGAAATGTGCATTAAAAATTAGGTTCATTATTCCATTTTCAGAACAATACACTACTTCCCATATATTTATATTCAGCATATTCCTCATGATATTTCGGATTTGCAACATGTTTCATAATGAATGTGCATGTCATATCTATTTCAAAATCGTGTGCATGCAGAGATATATTCGTCGTAGGTTTTTTACATCTATAGTGATATCGATTATGCCTAACAAGATGTTTCTCTGCGGCATTATTTCAAGAGTAACGTCATGTCTTATTGTCGCCACTTCATTAAAGTGTAACCAAAAGTTCACAGAGGTTGATTATTTCATTCTCTTTGAAAAAATTCCCGAAAATCATCGATTTTTTGGCCTTCTAAATCAGGATACTGCCTTAAGAGAGTAGTGTTACGACGTGCTACGATGTGCACGCCACTCACAGATGAAACGGAAAAAATTTAAATACGTCAAAAAATTTGCGTGACACCGTGCGGAAATAAAATTTATTCAAACTCCCTCCCTTGCATCTCTGACGTGTTCGTGTAATTAGATCGCACAGTGAAGAGTATTTAAATTAACGTATCACGCGATTTCGCACACGTGATTTATTTAGCTTTTGCGAGCACGACTTAATACACGATTCCATATCGCATGCTCGTGAAATAATGCCGAGAAACTATTTTGCACTTTTGTTACAATTAGTGTGAAAGCATTTAATTCGCTAAGATAAATTTTTAACCCGGCGAATACTCCCATGCTGAGTTGTGGAGTAAACAAATGTTCCGGAAAGGGAGCAGGCGAACGAATATACCGAAAATATCCGTTGAGGCACCAAAGTATACATCCCGCTCTTTTTTTCGAATAAAATTACTCTCTCGCGGGAAACGATATCAAAATAAAGTGCGTCACAAAGCACAAACCGCTCTTAAAAAAACAGTCTAAAATAGCCACTTTGAAATTGTCAAATCCGCGCCTTCACTGATTTACATCCGCCGAGATGAGAATTACCACGAAAATGTGAATTTGTAATCGACAATAATGTAGATGTTATTATTATTCACGTTTTATGTATACCCCTTGCAAATATTTCGCGAAATAAAATGCGATCGTTGACATATCATTGAATAAGTAATTCACTAACTATACCCTTTAACGTGAAAATTCACGCGAATGAATTTCACGAATGTCGTCGCGCGATTTCGCTCGATTTAATTCCGATTATTCGCCGCCGCCCTCCTCCTCGCGGATCCTCTTCTGGCGCAAGCAGATTTCCCGGCCGCAAAGAGGCCGCGCGTCGTGAAAAGAGCCGCGAAATCCCCGTTTTACCGTGCGCTTTCAAAAAATTAGAGGACATCAGTTCGCCGATGGAGAGGGAGCGCCGGCTTAATCGACGTCGATTTACGCGTTTCCGAGCTATGAAGGGCGATTATCGGCGCCAGACGCGCAAGTGCTCGCCGGCCGAATCTTAATTTACCTGTCCGTCCTAGTTTCAATCGATTCGACGAGCCGGACACGCTCGCGGCACACGCATCGAAAGCCCTTGCACGCGCTCGAATCGCACGCCCGTCTACCGGAAGGGTGGTGGTGGGCCCGCCGCGTTCTATGTCTCTCTATACGTGACGCCGCTAACCGACACACACGCTAACCTCTCGCTCGAGAACTCTTTCGTGACAGCTCGTTAATTTTCAAGCTCACGATCGTATTTGGCAGCGAATGATGGCTGGCCGGGAGGGTGCGGGATGCGGGAGAGGAGTGTGCAGGTGATAATTGAAAATGTCAAAATCATCGAAGGCTGTGCGTTTAACAAGCAACTTCAATGGGACGCGTTCGATAAAATCCAGGGACGTTTAAAAAATCGGCTATAGAGCAGAGAGCTGATCGGCGCGATGACGCTCACGAAGGATCTCCGATGTGTCTGCCTCTTCCCCTCTCTCGCTCTGTCTCTTTCTCCCTCTCTGTCGTGCTGTAACTATATCCCGTTGCCGACGTTTCGCGTCCGTTATTCTTCCGTCTCACATGCTGCGTTACCGACGGAGTATCGGCTAGTCCGCCCTCGACGGAATCGCATTCGAGTTAGGGGAGGGATTTCTTAGCTCTCTGGGCGCGGACAATCGGCATTGATAAAGTTACGCGAAACAACAACAGACCCGTTGGCAGAGTATCGAGCGTGTAAATATGCCGCGGCGTGATCGCCGCTCAATTTCGCGGCCGCTTATTCATCGACGGAATTCGATTGGCCGCATTCACGTGTACGAAATTTTAATTAACGGACCTCCGACTCCCGAGCGCGCAGCAAAAACGCTCGAATAAAGTTACGGTCGGTGAAAGGCCATTAACCACGCAAAATGCCCGGCCGCGCAACGTTCCGCAAAAAGCCACGCGCCCATTCGCATCCCTATATCACTCTCTTTCTCTCTGTCTCCGCTCTCCACTCTTTCCCCGCGTCCATTCAAATCCACGGAGAAATTAACATAGAGTAATTATCAACCCGGGAGATATCCAATCGGGGTGATAAAAGGATCCTTCTACTATCCGCGCGGTAGCGAATTATTTATTTCGCGCGAGAAAGAATCGGAAGACATTGACATTTAATTAATATTATATTTACAAAATATATATATATATATATATATATATAATAATATTATATAAAATATATATATTATCTACAAAAATATACATATCAGTCCTCTGCTCCTTTATCCTTTCGTACGTAAGTACAATTAGTTTTCACCGGGAGAAAGTACAAAAGATACGAGCCGCATAAATCTCGAAACAAGGTGCCATTCATACGCGAGCCGGTGAAAAGCGTCGAATACACATCCCTTTATCCGAATTTATCACACAACTTCGCGGAACAGCCTCTCCTGCGCCGTTCACAATGCCCTCCTCAAGTCGGTCGTAATATTCAGCGACCGATGAAAGAATAAGCCGTTAAAACGGACAATGGATCCTTCGTACGGGACTCCACGTACGAGATGGTCGGGAATCGAGGCAAAGATGAGCGCACCGCCGTCGGTAGGCGGAAAACTTCGATCGTCGTTCGCTCGCGTCGAAGAAGCTCGAATAAACCAGCGATTCGAATAAATCGCTTGCTCCGCAATTCTCTCATGCCGATGTACGTCCCCCCCCTCTCTCTCTCTTTCTCTGGTTCTCTCTTTCCCTCTGTTCCTTCGGTCACTATGAAATTTCAGGTTCCGGACTCTTCCGGCAGAAGCGCTCATACACCGAGGAATCTGATATAGGGTGTACGGGGTGATACGGGGAGGTAGCTCGGACAATGGTCAGGTTTGTTGGGTTGGTAACCGTTGGCTGGCCGCCAGGTACATTGTCCGCGGGTTGCACGGCCGGTACAATCGAACCTCTCTCCCTTTCGTATGTGCATGTACACCACACGCGTGCATATATTATACGCGGGAGCAATGATAGAGAGACCACTTGGCAAGCGCGCGCGCGCGCGCTTGCTCGCTCGCTCGCTCGCTACCCCCGGCTACGGTAATGGAGAGGCGAAATTGTTTTCGCGGCTTCTGCACGGACTGCATTTTCACCGGAGGAGGTTTCCGGTGCGAATCAATGCTCCTGGCCGATCGACACGCCGATAGTCGCGCCGGTGAGCCGTATCCGTGTGAAACGCGGCGATAAGGTCGGGTAATCTTTTCCAACCCTCGGCTACTACCCACCGGCGAGAGCGGATCTGTTTCCGACGCGCGGGTATTTTGTACGGGGCTCGAAAAGGAAGGTAGAGTAGAGTAGAGAAAGAGAAGGAGGGAGGAAGGGAAAGAGAGAGAGAGAGAGAGAGAAAACGTGAGCGACTAGTTTGTGGTTTTCTCTATTCTCACAATCGTCTTACGGTTTTCTGTGCACGGTGATTTTCGGTCGATTACGAAGATAAGTAAATTGATAACAGAGCAATTGATAACGATTTATCGGGGGTGGACTAACAGATTTTGTGGAAACACGATGGAAGACGTAATAACGTGTAAAATTGCTCTCGACAGCAGTAACAACGGTTATCCTAATTATCCTTAAGATTCATAGTTGAAGCACAACACGCAACGATGTACACGAATTCCTATGCCATCGCGACGCTCCAGAGAAGCTCTCCTGTTCTCTCTCCCTCCCTCTCTCTCTTTCTCTCTCTCTCTCTCTCTCTCTCTCTCTCTCTCTCTCTCTCTCTCTCTCTCT
>NW_022639597.1:319979-324294 GCF_010583005.1 Odontomachus brunneus
CTCTCTCTCTCTCTCTCTCTCTCTCTCTCTCTCTCTCTCTCTCTCTCTCTCTCTCTCTCTCTCTCTTTCGCTCGCTCACGCTTCTAACAAACGACGGCGACGGTCCGTTTGCAACTAAACAGAGGCTAATTTATGCGGTAATCAAGGGCCACCCGTCGACCCTCGTTTTCGCCCTTTGTATGTATATGCCGCGTACTGCAGCCTGTATTTCTCAGGTTATACAACGGGTCCTTTCTCTCCGGCTCCCACCATTTCCCCGCCGTATCTCTTTCCATCTCTCTCTCGTTCTCTCTCTCTCTCTCTCTCTCTCTCTCTCTCTCTCTCTCTCTTTCTCTCGCTCACGCTTCTAACAAACGACGGCGACGGTCCGTTTGCAACTAAACAGAGGCTAATTTATGCGGTAATCAAGGGCCACCCGTCGACCCTCGTTTTCGCCCTTTGTATGTATATGCCGCGTACTGCAGCCTGTATTTCTCAGGTTATACAACGGGTCCTTTCTCTCCGGCTCCCACCATTTCCCCGCCGTATCTCTTTCCATCTCTCTCTCGTTCTCTCTCTCTCTCTCTCTCTCTCTCTCTCTCTCTCTCTCTATTTCTCCTTTTCTCTCCGTTCCTCCTGCACCTCACTCATAGTTTTGTTGCCCCGCATCCTTGCCCACCTACCCCTTAACACGAGACGTCTCTCCACCCTCACGTCGCCCGTGTACTCTGGATCTCGCGTCGCATTTCTACGCGAGGCAACACCCGCCGTGAGATCGAGGACACCTGCCCCTCTCAGACTCTCCCTCTCTCTTTCACCCGGCCGGCTACCCGAGGCTCTGCGCGAGCATACTTATGAATACGATTACCGGGCCGGCGTTTATACGGGCCGATCGTAAATTTCAGATTCCGCAGTTATACGGCCGCGCGGGCGCCCCGGCGAAACGGCGCGGATGCGACCTCGATGGTCCACGATATATGTCGTCCGTGGACCACCGGCGGTCCGCCAACGCTGTCCCGTGAATGGCCGGCGGGGGTGGGTTCTCGGGAACGTGTCGCCGTGGGAATTGCGTCTTCATCCGCCCTCAACGCGCGAGGATGAACGAATTCGTAGAACGAGCCGTTCTGCTCGCTCACATTTCAATCGCGGACCGAACAAAAGAGAATTTCCCGAGAGTTTTATCGATTGCCGAGAAATGTCGGAGGAATTAATTATTTTCTTCGGAGAAGGAGAGTACCGAGAGTGAGAGAGAGGGAGAGAGAGAGAGGAGAGAGAGAGAGAGAGAGAAAAGGGAGAGGAAGAAAATATAAACGCACGAGCGTCTGTGGAAACCGTAAATCGATACTTTCGTACATTTAACGTTCAATTTAGTAGTTTGATCGCCGATTGTGTACACAGAGTGTATTCGCCGCGTGATATCCGTATCAGGCGAGAAAGCTTGTGGATCGAGCAATCGTACTTATTACTTCCGCATCGGCAGTTCTCACAGAAGCAAATTGAATTTCGCGTTCGCGAATAGAATGACGCCGACGATGACGGCGACAAATGTGCGCGTCGCGCGGGCGAAATGCGTGTAGCATTTCGGCGCACGAATAGACGTCCTCTTATATATTCTCTCCTAGTTGAGAGATCCGGTCCCTAGGCGCGCTCACCGCATACCACGATTAACTAACTGGCAGAGTAGCCGCTAATTGCAAGGCTCCTTAATAATTCGTGGCGCGTGTTCGCCATCTCGAGGGAGCTCCGCGCGCTCAGCGGCCGCCGCGACGTGCTGCGATGGTGCAAGAAGGGAAAAACGACGAGGATCCGGCTGGAAAATACGTGCTCCGTCACGACGAAATCTCGGGATGCCCGGAAGTTCATGGCTACCGTCAATTACGGGAGTCCACGGAAGATACTAATTCGCCGGTAAAATCTAAAGCGCGCTGAGAGCTCTGCGTTTTCGCAAAGAAAGAGGAAAAGGGTAGGTAGATTGGTAGGAAGGAAGGAAGGAAGGAAGGAAGGAAGAAGGGAAGAAACGCAAAAAATGCAAACGCAATTATAATCACGCGGTGTGGTGCTCTCGCTGTTATATACGACGCGGAAGTAGTCTCTGGGTCGAGCATAATTTATCTCTGCGCAAACGCGCCACGTGAAACCTCCCGAAAGGGATCTTCGCGAAGCCTAGCTTGCATCTCTCGCCCTTTCCCTCCCTCTTTCTCGCGAGCCTCGTTCTTCGCTCGCTCGTGACGCTTTTAATCAATTTCGCCAACGCGTCCGCTCCTCCTGCTAAGAACGCGCGAGTTCTCCCCCGATGTTTCTCGTGTCGGCGGAGTCACCCGTCGGATTAAACGCGCGGTCGAGGAAAACTCGCCGAATGCAAACCCCATTTGCCATCCCCTTTGAAACCGCCCGCGCGGTCCGTCTAACGACGAGGAAGGACGAAGGAGATCTCGGTGTCTTCGAGGGGAGCGCGTTTTCAAGAGCTCAGCCCTTACGGAGGGCGCGGCGGCGGCGCGGAACCGTGCTATCAGCACACCTTGCAGTAATTACCCCATCTGTCTCCGACCGAGCCCAGTGCCGGACTCCGCGCACGTAAGGGAAGTACCTTACCTCGAATTCCCGCGTCTTCACTCACGACGTGCCGGGTATCCCGAGGGCTGTCGCTGTCTAAGACAAATTTATTACGTACGTATCTTCGATAGAATTAACGAGCGCGTTCTCGCATCCACGTGCCGAACTCGAACGCAGTAACGAGTCTTAGCGCGGCGTTCCACTTTGCCGGAACGATAAACCGCTCCTCGCGGAGAATGCGTAGGGAAATTACCTCTAAGAGGAGTCGATCGCGCGCGCGATTGGGAGCCGGTAACGACGCGTGCGATTCAACAGCGCGGAGCTTCGCGCCAAGTGCGTTAACGCAACTTGGAAAACTTGGCGTCGCGAAGGAGAGATCGAGAAGGTGAGTCGTGTCTCTCGTATCTGGCACACGTAGAAGAATCTTCCAAATGGGAAACTGACAATCAACTTCCTCAGTGCGGCTTTCTCTTCGAATAAATCTCTTTGAATATCCAGAGACTTCTTTTCTCTTTACTGCAATTTTTTGAAAGACTTTTTTGAGAGAAAGAGTATGTCTAATTTTCATCTCGATTTACTGTGTGAGTTGAAAGAGACGCAAAAGTCAAAAGGAATTTAATATCTTGCCACAAATTACAATATTATAATATTTTTTCCAGGCATATCACTCAAGGGACTAACGTTACTGTCAGTGATGTATATTTTCATCAGTCGTTGATCGCAACTTATTCTCCGGACAAGCTGTTCCCCGTGATCGGCGGTCGCCCGTCAACGTGCGCGCAGAATGTCGCTCTTAATTCATCACCATGCTCCGTCGTTTAGTCTGAGACGCGACAGAATAATCCGGCCGCGTTATCGATGATCGAGGGGAGAGGCGCAATGCAAACGTGGAAGTAAATAGATCAAACTCGTGACCGTACGAACTGTCGACATACCAAAGCAACACTTCGCAGGCCGTTCGCGCGCCACCTCGTCGCATACCAATGCACTCCGGCAGGCTCGGCAGCCGGACATACCGGAAAGCCGGATACCGGATCCGCAGACATCCGGGCAATGTCTATCTTTCCGGCGGACAGACCTCCGACAGACAACGAGCTGAAGCTCGCTCGTGGAATCCCGAGGCTCCCATCGGCGGCGCTATAGCTGGCAACCGGGTTGACATGCATGCGCAAAATACGGAGAGCGAGTGGGTAGGTGGGTTGGTGATAGGCGGGATAAGTGAAGCTAGGGAAGTGCGCGCGAGATCGCGCAAGAACCGGCTGTAGTGTCGCGCGTTTCCGGTCGTTGCGTAAGTTTCTTCGTTCTTTTTCCACGCGAGAGCGAGGAAGAACGTTCGATCGGATCGACTTGACGACGAACCAAACGCGTTTCAGCTGGAGGAGACGGAATTTCTGGTATTTTGAGCTCTCTCTCTCTCTCTCTCTCTCTCTCTCTCTCTCTCTCTCTCTCTCTCTCTATAAGACTTTACGCAGATTTACATGTATAACATAATACATTACTGCGTATGCTTCCATGATCTTACGTAAGTCACGTCACAGCTGCGTGACGAACTTACAACATGTGACAACTAATCTCACTTGAATTTGAATGTACTTAATCCGAATGGACATTTGGAATCAAAGAGATTACATTCGTAAGTTATGTTAATTCTATAACTGTTAATTCTAAAAACTAACCAAACCTATAACATTTTTCACAACTAAAAAGAGATTGCGAGCAGAAATTTCAAAACCAACGGATCAATAATAATGGAAGCAAGAAAAAATTCAACTCACCGCGTTCA
>NW_022639597.1:324304-335122 GCF_010583005.1 Odontomachus brunneus
ATTCATAAGAACTGAGAATTTCATCTCCTCAAATCGAAACGTGTTCGTTTAAGTTAATTTGCGCGCGGCTACGATCATTTGTGACTGTTCGAACGGAAGCACGTCTTACGCGATTATAGCGTCTGATTAAAAAACAAATTGATGCATCACGTCGAAATTGACAGGCAGCTCTTTTCGGCAAAGCGCAATATAAATCTCGAAGGAATCATTCCTGCAGGACGTATCGACAAGTCTAGGACGCGCCGCATCCTCATTCACGAAAGGTTTCTCATAGCAAATGCGAATTTACGTAATCGGACAAGACGTAAACAATGTTCGAGCGCGCCCGCAAGATTTTCCTCAGATATCACATTTCTATAGCTTCGAATTATGAAAACATCATTTACCTAAAGCCGTCGCCCGAGAGTCCCCGAAAATCCCACTCATTTCTCATGCAAATTCTTCTTAACTTTACTTAAGATTTATCGGTCTCACGCTCACGAATTTAAACAGAACACCGACATGAGCGATTTATACGAGAGAAAGAGAAAAAGAGAGGGGTAGAGGGAGAGGGATGTAAAGTCTTAGCCCGCTATGATATCGCCATCAAATTGATCTGTCATTTTCTCTAAGCGGATAATGCCATCCTGCTACGTGTCTGCGTGCCGAAATGGGAAAGTCGAATCTCTCGGATTTTACGAAACATGCCTGGCTGTTATCAACGAACGGCACGCATTCGACTGGGCTCACCTCGTCAAAAGGGATTCCCTTTCCCACATCGCGTATATCCCCATGATCCGACGCGTCTATCTCGAATTATCTCCAAATTCTCTCTTACGGAATTTGTCTATGTATTCGCGTGAATAAATACGCCGCAACGCTTTCAGCCGTTCAGAACCGCCGTCGGATGTGTGCGCGTGCAAAATGATTTTCTGCTCGTATTCACTTCTCTTCTCTTTCTTTTTTTTATGCCCGCGCAATAAAACAAAAATATTTTTTCCTCGAGCTTACCGGAATGGAAGGGTGAACTCCAGAGAATGAATAAAACGTCGTCGACGCGTTCGTGATAAAATCCACTTCGTGATATTACACTTCTCTCGCGCCGCATAACACACGGGATTTGAGCATTTTCGAGTCGTGCGTTCCGTTCGGCAAATTTAAAAACAACATCGCCGTTTGGCCGAAGCCGGCAGAAATCGCGCTGCGAGCTCGCTTAATTCGAGTCTTCCTGGCCAACGTGACGTATACCGTCGCAATTTTACCGTCGCTCCATTTTCACTTCCTCCCCCTCCCCTTCTCCTCCCTTCGCTACCCTTCGATCGCGCGGTCGGACCGATCAAGCTCGTGTTTTAATCTACGGTTTCTCGGTTGGAGGAGGCAACCGAAACGAACGAAGGGGCGGTCGAGCGAATGGCGCGCGGAATGTTTTAATCTAAGGTTCCACGTACACGGCGGGTTATCGGAAGCGAATGTCGGGAACAGCAGATCCGGTCCGTGGCATTTCGGAGAGCGGCCGCAGGGACAGCTTCATCATGCTGCGGTCGCGAAAAACGCGCGAAACAAACCGCGCCTCCATTTGTACAACTCGCGATAACTAACAAACATTCCCAGCCCGGCAACCGCGTTTCCTACGCGTGACGTGCGCAAACCGAAACAGGTAAGGGTGAAATTTGCACGCGGCTGACAGTTTCGGGATTGTCTGCGCATCTGCCGGCGTCAGCGAACGATCGAAGACGCCCGGCAACTTCGCCGTCCGTACGATGCATCAAATATTTTCGGAATTTTCCTATCTTCCCCTCCTTTTTTCAAATTACCGGCCAAGAATGTCCTTTTTTAAACGATAAGGATTTAAGGAATTTTATACGGGACTTTATTGAAATGTAAGGGCATCTCGCGCAGGTCTGGGTCACTCGGAAGGGATATAGGAGGGAACTTTTCGATATGATAACTGCGCCAGTTCTCGTCAAGATGCTCGAAAGGCGATAATCCTCCGCGAACGTGAGCTCTCTGTCACGATGATTGAAGTCAGGCGGAAGCATGCGGGCCAAATAACTAGAGGGAATTCGTGGTATGTATCACTGCCAACGCCACGATGAAAATCTAAATCGAATGTTATGAACGATTGTCCTCTTTCGCGGTTTTCAGAAAGGAGAAGAGCGCAGGCGTACGTTCCAGCGAAGAGTGCTTGAGTGTAACGAAAACTTTCCTCGAATTTAACTTTTGCTCGCGCGCGGTGCATGGGAAACGCAATCCGCATCGGCGGCAAAGCACTCGGCCCCTAGGAAAGAGTTATCCGTATCCGATAAGGTCGCAAAAAAAGTTACGACGCGCAGAAACCGCGCCATAAATAATCGCAAATTTTTGCGCGAGTGCCGCCGCCGCCGCGCCGTAACCGTGAAATATGTTTGAAATTTTAATACGCTCCGGGGATTGGGAAGGGCGCGCGCGATACGGAGGTAAATTTTTTAATCTGCAGGTCGACGTATTCCGGCGGGTTATCGGATGCGCCAGCCGGAAATATCTGCCGCGGCCTCCGCGCCTGCCCGTTCGCCCGCTCGCTCCCTCGCTCGCTCGCGTCCGAAGGCTCTCGCAGATCGATGCTACTCCTAGGAGAAGGAGAGAGCGGCTTTATCACGCGTACGCTCGATGAAGCCGGGCGAAAAGCACGCGAAGCTCGCCGTAAATAACCGCGCGCGCGCCTCCTCCCGCTGCCGGCGACCGCGACTGCACGGCGAAGTCGTGCTTTCGCAATCGCGTTTAGAACCGCGTATGCAAAATCAAGTGCATTAAAGAGGATTCGTTTTGATTGCAGATGGACATAGAAGAGCGTGCAATCTCGGAGCTTCCGCTGCATCCGTTTCTCCAGGACCGCTCGCCCTTCCAGGACCAATGTCTAAATTTCGAGCGGGTTTTTACTCATGGATCAGAGGATCGCTTCTTGCAGGCGGCGATAAGTGACATTGTTTATATGAATATATTGTGTAAAAATAATCGGTTGCACCGCTCGAACATCAATCGCGCACGCATATGATACGAAATGTCAATTGCGACTTTTGATGCAATATGTGCAAATGATACACAGAACACTGCAGTAAGCGCGTTGAAGTAATCATTGCGTTCGAGAGAGCTCTCTCTCTCTCTCTGCATGAGTGCGTAATTTTTATTATATTACTTATAGCACGTATGCACTATACAGTAATATGCAATATGCTGTGTATTATATGTAATATGTTAATTCTATTTAGTTTTAATAGTATATATAGAGCTTTTCTCATTACACACATACACACATTATATATACACATACAGTTAAACATTAAACTACAAGTGCTGTTAAACATAAATCAAGTTACTAACAGCGCATTCTATTAACACTTGTGTGGTATGTGTTTATTATTTCAGCTACATAGTCAAGAAGGGACTTAATTTATAAAAATCTCCTTAACTACATTCATCCATTCGTACCTTTAACTTTCTTTTTTATACAACTAATATTCTCTCTCTCTCTCTCTCTCTCATCCTAATATCACAAACTTTAATTAAACTCCACTCTATGAATAACGTACCATACTTTTTCATCTCTTAACTTATCCTATATCACTTACTCCTAACTCTTTAAAACATTCTTTTCTACTCTGACATATATCCATATAATGCCTTATACTATTTCCTTTTTCTGGTATTCACTCGCCCTTTCTAAATTCCCACACCTTAACTTAGCTTGTGCCGTTACGTCTTTATCCATCCTTAATTTATCCAAATTCTTCTTCAGATATTTATGGCCACTTTCTTCTATTTTTAATCCTACTTTTTTTTCATTACCATTGTAAATCTCTTCTCTTTTGATAATTTTTACCTCCAAATTCAAAATTCCCCATTTCTTACATCCTCCAATATACTTCAATACCCCACCCATTTCTATTATAAAAACTAACCTTTCCTTTTCCGTATAAATCTTCTAAATTTCCTTCATCTTTTTCTTCCCAACACTTTTTGCACATTATATTAACATTGCTTTGCGTTATATTAGACTGTATTGCATTGCGTTATATTACAAACTTTACATGTTTACACACTTCATTTTAGATTATATTAAATAGAATTAAATTGTATATCATGCATTAAAATATATTTAACATTTTACGCATTTAATGTATGTGTGTATGTGTATGCGTGTGTGTATGTCAAACCTGTATGTTACTACTATTATAATATCAACAATGTAAATTAAGATTGAATAAAGATCTTTTAATACAACACAGATTTACATTATTTATTATCCCTTCACAAACAATGAACTTCTCAATTATTACATTCTCTTGATAACAAAACGTGAACACTTGGAAAAATACCCAAATTTCCATTTTTTATATCAGAAGAATATAATAAGCGTAGAAGGAATACGAAATTATGGCGTGAAATTTGAAATACTTTCTCGCTCATCATGTTTTCCTGACAAAATCACGAAATTTCAAAATTCCGGTTTCCTCGATTTTCGCGTTTTGATGTCAGGAGAACATAATGAGCGAAGAGGTATTCGAAGTTCTGGCGGGAAATTCGAACTTGGAGATTTCAGTTTCGCCGATTTTGACGTTTTGGTCAAAAGAACATAATGAGTAAAGAGGTAGCACAATGTTCCTTGCAGGGAATTCAAAATATCTTCTCGCTTATTATATTTTTCTGATATCTTCTGATAGAATATAATAATCAAAAAAGTAAAGCGTTGTTTTGGCAAGAAATTTGAAGAATTCGACTTATTTGGCGTTTTGGAATTAAAGGATGTGTAATAAATAATACAGAGACTCTATTGTTGTTTAAATTTACTTTTATTCTTTCCCTTTCTCAGTACAATACAACAATTTGCAGTATGATACAAAAAATGTAATATGTGCGATATATAATATATATATATATATATATAGTTATATATATAATACATGCATGTGTAAATGCACTTATTAATTGTGTTAAATTGTACTGCGGGAAAAGTTATATACGAGTAACGTTACTATGTTTGATGGCGTGTATCTACCCCTTTAATTTACGTACCTGCGGATTGCGAAAGTGATTCTTTAGATTTATCTTCTTTTAATTCATTATATATGATAAACGAATATTAAATAATTAATGTATGATAAATAAAAATTAAATAATATGCATTTCGACTCGACTGCTTTCTTGTTCTCGACAAATTCGTGGAAGACACACACCCCGTTAAAATTTCGTATATAACATATGATACATTATTTAATATACCTGTGTAAGTATATGGTGTATAGCTGTCCACGTCAAACGTCCTGCGTTCCCTGTCTTCTGTCGTGGCTTCTCGACTGAGCATCCTGCTCCTTGATATTCCCTCGTGCCACTGTCAGTGGCACTGACTCTCGCGCAGATACGATTCGATCGGAGGAAAGCGTGTTAATGAACGCGATGCTGATGAGAATCCCATTAAGTATCTTGGAAATCGACGAGAACGGTATCAAACGCGTCGATACACGAAGGTAGCCATTACCTTAACGCGTTTATTTTAAAAGGGATAGACGCACAAGGGATAGACGCACCAGGGATAGACGCTTGGAGATGACGGATCCTTTAATGCATTTTAAGTTACACTCGCGCTCTCCCGCCGGCACGTGTGCGTTTCACATGACACACGCGAGCTCGCGCGCACGATCGATCGATAAATCATGTCGCGCCAAAGGGAGATGCGCATGTCCATTTTTTGAGAAATTCCCGTCGCTGTTGACGGTGCGAAAGCACGGGGAAATTGAGGATAGGAATGCACGCGGCATTAGGCATTGGAAAAACTCGGATTTGCCGAGTGCATTGCCTCGCCGCAGCGATTTTTAGCGATTCCTTCGCGACACGTTCCGTGTTACTTTATGCAAAAATACCCTCGTGCATCGTTCGGACACGTTCTCGCCATATCTGTGGATCGTTATTATTTTATTGATTCGGTAAATAACGGGCGCACAAATGTTTGCCGGCGGCTTATGCAAATTTAATCGGTCGATTGGCGATGTCGCTCTGTTACTGACGCGCACGCCGCCCTGAATTACTTTGATACGCGTGGCGTCGCAGCGCGGAATTACAATGGCACAATAGACTATCGATCGCGCGTATTGCGTTATTTCCCGGCAAATAACTTTCTCCCACTGGCCCGGTTACGTCAAGTACGAAGCGTTGGCTGCGCGCGCGGACGGTTAGCTGGATGTGTTCAGAAGAATAGAGTATCGATCTTTCCGCCCGACGGCTGAGGAATGAGTATTGATGTGGTACAATATTTTTTTAGCCACCGCGCAGCCGACTCTTTTGATACATCATCCCGACGATGAACCACGCACATCCTAATCGATCATCCTCCCTTCTGCCTTCTTTATTTTTCAACGGTTGCTTTATGAAAAACTGTTAGGCTGCAAAGGACGGGATGAGAGCTTTCTCTTTTAAATATTCAATATTATATATTTCTATCGTCGCTTATATCTTCTGTTAGTTGGTAAACTCAGAAGCGTCTGAATATTTTATAACAATTGCACACGCGTCCATCATTTATTACACACAAAATTAATTCTCCATACTGTGTTTAATTCATAATATATGTGTTTCATAAATAATGCAACAATTTCAGGTCATACTGTACTCAAAGTTTTGTACTGCATCGCGTGACTTGGAAGGGTGTCACCCCATAAGTTTCATGGATCTATCCATTTACACGCACAGAAAAATACTATATAAAATCGGCATAACTTTTTCTTCGATAAAATTTTGTAATATTTTTAAGAATAAATTTTTCTTTCGAATACATGATAATGAGCTTCCCTAAAATGTATGATGAGCATATTTTAAGACTGTTATATCGGAAGAGTATTCTTTATTGAAAATAATCATTATTTAAAAAAAGAGAAACAATCTGAGTAATTGCTTCTTCTTCTAGAGAATGATATTTTTCTTTGTATACTTATTTATTTTTATGAAAGTTACGCGTCGACGTGTCAGCGCTCGCGCGTTTCCGTTTTCTCCTGTCAAATTCCGCGAGCTGGTTCGGCGATAATTTCTCGTAGTAGCGCGAGAACACAAGTAAAATCATTTCTTCCGCGTCGACTTCCTGAGGGAACAGTTATTCCAGACGGCATTACTAAAACGACCAATGCCACTTCCCCGAGCGCCGCTATATTAATCGCAATTCCAATTAACTGGGACTGCTGTAATACACGCGCGCGCGTCTAACGCGAGGCAACCATAAATCACGAAGGAATCGTCGCAACCGACGAGGAGACGCATCTGCGCACCACCGGCCAACGTCACTTGGCAGTTCCGCGTCCCAACGCGCAGCGAAATGCTCAAAAAAAGAGGGTTAATTAGCAACGCGATGAAAATACACGCCCAAACGAGCTGGGATTTGACTTTCCGCTGGCCTTCCCCGGCGTAAATTTAATTGGAACGAATTATTAGCGTGACGATATTACCGCGTCTTATAGCGCGCGCATTCGTCGCTAAATATATCATCATAATTAAACCCGTGAACAATGTCCCGTCAAGGCGAGATTTCCAGTCTCCATTTGCGAGTAAATCCGAAAGAAAAGCTCGGTGCTATTTATTTAAGGATTGTCTACACAGTGCGGTCGCAGTTAGATTTCAAAGTCGTCTTAATCGATCGTATGAATCGATCACGTATCTATTTCCTTCGCGTAAACTCACGAAAAGTGAAAAGTTTCATTGACGAATTCAACGAAACTTTTAATTTTTCTCCTGGACTGCGGACGCCTCGCTTCGCGGGAACGATAAGCTTTCATTCTAACCGGAAAATCCGGCAAATTAGGGCGCGGTTTTAATTTCACCCCCGCTAAGAGAAGCCGGTGCCCTCGAGTCTCCCGAATTCATTCATTCGGGAGACACATCTCGTCTCGCAATTCTCACCCTTTCTGGGTCAACCCTTTATGCGCGCCGCCTGATCGCCCGATTTCGCGAACAATGTAGCGGAGGTGTTTGCGATTCCGCGTGCACAACATGAGAAATACGCGTTGAGTCTCGACCGTTACTCGCGCTTCCAATTACTCAGCCGGTTTCGTAATGCGTAACGCGATTGTTGGGTAAGTAATAGGTTATTGCACGAGAGAGGAGCTATAACTCGCGTGTACGTCCGCGAAATGGCGCGCGGCCGCAAATCATCGTAAGTACGACGATAGTTCTGGAACTTGCCAATACTATCGCGCCGATACTACTACGTACATCACGGACCTTCGATTAGGCCGGCCTTCCACCTGCAGTTACCCGCATCGCTTTCTCGTTCGCATCGCCCTCGCGCACTCGGCTGATCATTGCGGACGAATCGTTGCCACCTGGCGAACAACCGCATTCTTGTCACGCTTCGTGAAGTTCGCGAAACATTCGCGCAGCAACGGCAACCGGCCGCCGTTGTCTTTTATCGTCGAGAAACAAAGTTGCTACACGGGAATTTTCGCCCCGAGTTGCACTTTCTCGCGCGGAAGGTCCCGACTACTGCAATCGCGAAACTTGGATTCCTCGATCGAGTTCGACGTTCGCGCTTCTTCGTGGAAGAGGCAATGGTAATTCTCGCGCGCCCTTTCCGCGACTACCGCTTAATTTCCCAACGTCGCATCATGAGAGACGCAGGGAACAGGGAAAGGGTGAGAGGAAGTCAACGCGTACGAAGGATGATCACCTGGCGCGAGATAATGGCGACCTGATTCGAGAATTACGCGCGTCGTATGGCTCTAATCCGAAAGAGATTTAACAGTGAGCGGAGCAACGCAGCCGCCTCGCGCCATCATCACCACCACCATCCTTAAATCTCCGCCATCTCCATCACACCACCTTCGCCACCTGTGGGAACTGCGAGATTTCGCGCACACCGGAATTACGTATTTACGGGGCGAAAGTCGGAGGGCTCGTATAATGTCGTTTAATCCCGCAGAGTCCCAGGGTTCCCGAAGAAGGGAACACCCCTGCGGCGCAATTCGTTCCACGGGATCGTCAACGCGGCGTGGCTCGCTCGGTTCCGGGCATGGACAATTGGATCCAGCTGCCCTCTCTCACGGGAGGCCGCGGGCGAGCCCTTTCGGAGCCGCGATACACCCTCATGAGGGATGTCGAAAAATATTGATAATGCGTGGCGGCGCGAAGGTGGCGAGGCGAGGTGAGGCGCTCCCCTTTTCCATATGGATTTCCAAAGGGATTACGCGTCGTTCAGAGTTACGAGGAGAGCGGCGGTGCTTTCCTCAAATAAGATCAAAGACAGCCCGAGCTGGCTCGCGGCGAAGATGTTGCGCGAATAACGCGAGGCTGTTCAAAAAGATTGTTGTCGCGCGTGCGGGCGTTGTGTGTTTCTTCATGTAATAGCATTGGCTCGCGATAATACGATGGGAAGCGACAACGCGATTTCGATCAGCGCGTCAAGAAAGAACGGCCTTTTGCAGAAACGTACCTGATTGAAATGAGGAGAAAGGTCTCGGGGAGAAAGAGCCATTTTGAAGGAGGAGAAGCCCGACGCGGGTCCCAGGAAACACAGTTGGCAACGGAAGTCCGATGACATCGATGGGACGAGCGATTCTATGTGTCGGGTCATCGAGATTTTCATTCCGCGCGTGTCTACGTGTTTCGCGGCGTGCAAAACGTCTGATATCGGGACAGATCGACGGAAAATTGGAATTCACCGGCGCCCCCGGAGGTGTCTTTATGCTGTGCGGCGCGACATGACAAAAATGTCTCGCGAAGTTCGAAATTCGGTGGCAGGGCGCAGGCAACGTTAGCGTTACAACTTTAGACGTGGCGAGCATTACGAGCGCGCGAAATCACGCTCCTGCCAACTTTCGAGCGGAAACTTTTCGGGGGAGAAGCCGATTTCCCCCGACTGAGCAATATCGAATGACTGCGCGTTCGCCGCGTTATTTGACGAAATGCAATGAACGCGCCACCTCTTCCGCGCACGACACATTCGTCGTTTTCCATGCAGCGCGGCAACCAAAGGAGCAGACACGGCGAGGCCATTAACGCACTGATTCTAACGGTTATGCGAAATAAAAGGCTCATATCGCGGTCAATGGTTATGCACAATGTCGATGTCGATAGCGAGCCACGCGCGAGGACGCAATAAACCGAGCCGGCCTCTGCCGGATCCAAACGGTCACCGTGCTATTCTCTCCTTGCGTATAATCCGGAATTTGTACGAAAATTAACGTTATTACGGCGCGGCACTGCGGCCGCTCGGTACGAAGGTATCGCGGCGGTATTGCCGTTTATTACAACACGCTGGGCGTTCATCGCGAACGTAAATTTTGACGGGCTCATCTCGCTGACGTTACACTGCATTGAGACACAATGGAGGTCTCGATTGATATCGAATTGCCCCAATAAATTTTGGAGCGCGACACGCTGTTCTCAATGCTGTCATACGCGTACACGCCTGATCTCGCATCGAGGCGTTTCAGCCCCCGAGCGAGCGTGACAGTTGTGCGGATAAGAGCCCCCCGATACTGTATAATCCGCCGTTATTTCCTGGACTAAACGATTTCAACTGATATCGGTCAGATGTTGCAGCCTGTGAGAAATAACGATCGGCAGAGTTATATGGAAGATAACTCAATCTCCGAATCGCGCTTGTGGACATGTTGAATCGCGATTCAAAAAGTATCGCGTGTAAAAAGAAGGACACAAGCTAATTGATCGCTTAATTCGGCAAGGCCAAGGAACGAGAAATAAAACTCTCGTGACAGTTCCAGGGTATACATATATACATCGTCGAGAAGTTGCGCGAAAAAGGAAAGTCGACAAGAGAGAGAAAGAGAGAGAGAGAGAGAGAGAGGGAGGGAGGGAGCGGGG
>NW_022639597.1:335297-347376 GCF_010583005.1 Odontomachus brunneus
GGGGGGGGGGGGGGGGGGGGGGGAGAAGAGAGAGAGAAAGTGCAAGAGGCCTGAGCGACTTCCACAACCGGCTGTTTCAGCGGCATTTTTTTGAAGCACTCCGACAAAGTAAATCCAGTACAATGTGACGAAGATGCTCGGGAGGTAAAAGGATTTCGGTTAAATCCAGATCCGCAGGGGACCACGTGAAAGCTCAAAAGTAAATATTTCCCGACGCGCGGATTTCGAGACCCGCGTGGCGTGAAGGCCTCGAATTTTATAGCGCCCGAGATCTTCTTATGAGCGTTTAGAGCACAATGGTAAGGACGGATGACTTCGACTAGACGACGTGCAACATACGTAGAATAAGATTGCCGCAGACGAGGGAGTTTCCCTGCGAAATGCGAAGGAAGAGCTGCCGGAGTAACACAACGATACACACGTAACTATTACCGTAATCGCGAGGATTCAAGATTACTCAGTTGTACGCGTTCCAAGATAATGCGAATTTTTCTCTACCGAGAAGATATTTTGATTCAGCCTGCTTTTGTACACGGAGGGAGTAGTTTATGGTGAAAATTGTTATAGAATCCCCTAGCCGAGCGGAACGTATCGACATTCTGCCTTCACTTATTATTCTCCCATGTCAAACGTTCCATTTATATCTTAAGAACCGAAGTCTACTGTTATAAAACTTACTATGAATATGAAGAAAAAGCTGTAATATATATATATATATATATATATTCTCTGTATGTGTTATAATCGTATTATATAGCAAATGGAGTCATTCTCGCGTGATGTAGATAAACGTGCACCAAATGACGCAGGACGAACGCTGAAAGGGAGTCGATGGTTTTCGCGAGGAACGGTCGTGCCGCATACGCGAAAGTATGCGTGATGATGAAATCCACCACGTATCCACATATCGGTGCGTTCGATCGCGCGCCACCCTCGCACTTATGTGTCCCGCGAAATTGGTGGCTGTCAGGGAAAAAGGGGTATATAACGAACATCGAGACCCTCCTGGGAGGACGAATGAGAGAGTAGGGAAAGGTCGACAGGGACAAAGCTGGCGCCATTATTACTATTTTTTTTACACGTGCCGTATTCCCAGCTGGAAATTACACGAGCCAGGCCGACGAGGCGCCGCGCCGCCTCCCTTAACGCGACTTTCGTTTACGAATCGTGCGCTATTTCCATTCCGTTCCGCGCCATAGCGCGAGTGAAATGCCGTCGCGATTTTGGACCGACTGACGAAAATTATGCCCCCGACGATTAAGTCTCGACAGACGCGTTAGGCACTCGATTTCTGGTATTTGCCAAGGCGGGTCGACTCCAAATGGAACCGGGGCTGCGAGGGGTTGGAGCGCCGAACGATTACTCTCACGGGGTGAAGGTTAATGATACCACCGACACGTGCGACGGCGGGGCGATATTAGTCTTAGAAAGTCTAACCAAAAATATACATTCCCACTGGATTTTTACATCAACAATATCACTTGTGCGTCTCTTTTTACTAATATTAATCCGTCCTGAATAAAAATTAGGATCCTAATCAAATATTTTTACTTCCAGAGAGAGAGAGAGAGAGAGAGAGAGAGAGAGAGAGAGAGAGAGAGAGAGGAGAAAGAACGACACACCGCTGTCTTCTGACAACATGTTGAGCTATTTTGCTACTTTACTAATATTTTTGAAAAGTTTAACGTGATACTTCCGTTTTACCGAAGTGCAAAGGTCACACAACCGTGAAATGACAAATTTAATATTACAAAATTAAGATAAAAGTATTAAATGTCCGAATACGTACTTAATCCTGGACATTCTTATTGTATTATTTTTTAAATACGTATAATTAAAGATAAAATATATATACATATATTGAACATATATCTATTGTATGTTGAAAGTGTTAACATATATTTTACTTATATATATTTTTTAAAAGTTAAATATTTGTGCATTTATAAAAACCAAAACAGTGAAAATGTTCAGAATTAGGTACGCGTTCGGAAATTGGTACTTCTACCTTATTATTCAGATACTCGCGAGTGTCACTCCCGACATTTAGCCGATACCGCCGTTGTTAGCCTTCGCAGGACACTGCTCCTTCCGAAGAAGTGGTGTCTGCTTCTTTAGGAACATACCTTCTGTATAAAAAGTACCGGGAATCGTTAAAAAAAACACAGAATATTTTATTTATTCATCAAAATTTATTTTGTCGCCTTCAAAGTAATCCCCATCGTTTGCAATGCACATGTGAAAACGGCGAAACCAATCTTCCATGCATTTCTGGTAGGCCGATTCTGGTATGGCCTTCAGGACCCGCTGCGAATTCCTTTTGATGTCATCAATCGATGAAAAACGAGTATCACGGAGTGGCAATTTCAGTTTCGGGAAAAGAAAGAAGTCGCACGGTGCCAAATCAGGCGAATACGGTGGATGGTCGACAGAATTGACCGAGTTTTTGGCCTTGTAATCGGCCACAATCGTGGCTCTGTGCGCTGGCGCATTGTCATCGTGTAAAATCCACGAATTGTCTCGCCACAATTCGGGCCTTTTTCGCCGGATATCAGTGCGTCGGCACACGAAATTTCGTTTGCAACACAAAATTTGAGGCACACTCTTTGTTCGACTATTTTTTCCATGGTAAAATTCGCAGAGCAACACTGAGGTAGACTTGTTTGGACAGCTGCCATAAACAAACTAGTTGACTGATCGAGCTCAAGCTCCGGTTGGTAATGAAGGAAGGTAGTGCCAATCTAAAAAAAAAAACTTTTTACCGCTACCTCTTCCGCGGTTCATTTAAATGACAATTTCCCGGTACTTTTTATACAGAAGGTAGTTCCTGCATCAGCCTGTAGTACTGCTGCACCGCCGGCCACTAAATTTTCCACCATCGCGGCGCGACGCAAGTTACACAGACGGGGGAAGGAGGGGGGTCAGCATCGCGAATGAATCACGGAGGTTCGATGAAGGTCGGGGTTGTCAGGGTGAGAGGTAATATCTTCGCCGGGCCCAACCGTGGAACCAAACATCTCGGACGGTTGCGCCAACTCGTTAGTTCGCGCTCGGATAACGCATAGCGAGTCCTCGATAAGAGTGGCGAGGTCGCCGGCCGAGGTTATCTCGGTGCAGTAAACTCGGGCGGAACAACATCGAGGAGAAGCGTCACGGTAGGATGAGGTAGAGTAAGGAGGGGCAGGGAGCGGGGGTGAGACCGAAATAGAGGACGGGGTTGGGGAAGGGAAGAGTCATGGAAGATCTCCGCTTTACCTTGGCGTCGGGGCGCGATTGTTTGCGCCACTAAAGTCGGGTCGCTCTCGCCGGGACGGAATATCCGGCGCGATCGATTTATTGATATCGATGTTTGCCATACGTCCTGCGGATGTACGAGGAACAGGTGACAGACCGACACTCCGTGTCGCCAAATAAGCTTCGCGGTCTGCGGTAACGTTACGCGCGACGTATCCTTGTATCGTACATATCGACAGCGCAAAATAGACAACGCGCCACTATGTGAGAGTAATCAGAAAGGTGGTGCGGCAAGAATATTCAAACTATTATTATAACGCCAATAATAATATTATTACAATTGATGTTAAGAATTCTACACATGATCTCCCGCGTTAATAAAGCTGTTCCTTTTATATATTTGGTGCTTGCATGCTTTCAAGTGTCCTCCCAACTAAAGTTCTCTTGTAAAGTTCTAAACTGCGAGACTGCTTGAGTACAGAATAATTTAAAAGAAGAGTATTGAGAAGAAGATACGAGTAAACACCGCGCAGTGATGAATAATTAAAGGTCGTTTGTTAATGACCAGCAATTTATTGAGGTGCCTACAACATGTAATATTTTCTTAGTTCTGCCCGGTTCGGTCGGGGAATTAAGTAGAAGGAAAGTTACGACGCGATGATCCCTGCCCGGTCTCTATCGAATAAAACGCGAGACCGTCTAGGCGCGACTTTATGAGCAGTTACATATCTTGTAGATTTACTGCACATGAGGGCACTTTTACGACGCAGGACGGTCGCAACTGCAGATAGCGTAAGCGACGTAAGTTTAATTTTTGCCGCACGATTTCCCCCCGCCCCCGTTTCTGCATGGCACAGAAACGCGAGCTGTTCATTAACCGCGTTTATACGCATCGCCTGGACACGGGGAGATACCTATAAGGAACTATAGATCGAGCTGGAAAACGGCGAGTTCGCACGCGACGCTAATTTCGCGTATTCCCGCCGTGAGACACTCACACCGTCCGTTCTGTCCGGTGACGTAGTGCAGCAATAATTGTGACAATCATATGCCAAGAAGCGCCCGGACTGTTCTTTACGTATTTCCAGGTTGAAAAGCGCGCGACTCGAAAATTCCTCGATTCGAAAGTTTCCGACATTCGAAGGAACGCCGTTTTATCTCGAGACGCGACCCCCTCGACAGTGTCGAGCGGCGGCAGATCGTCGTTGACTTGTACAAATGGCCGCCAGATTGGGCCTGTTTGTACGTGCAAATTAATAGCTCAATAAGTGGCTCGCAGCTACTACCACATTCGATCCGGTAAATCTCGGTAAGAAGCAGCCTCTGTTATTTGCATCTGTAATTTAGTTAGTCTCTCCCTCGGTCGCAACCCCCTGATGCAAAGTGGCATTATCGGCACGAATTTGCGTTACCTCTGCGGGCTACGTCCTATGCCCGACTGTTCCGGTTAGACCTAAACTTGCAGGAAGTACCTTGTAACTATAACTATCAACATACATGAATATTAATGCGAGCGCTTTGAATAATAAAACACAAATGTAGCCGCGCATCGTCCGGTATAAGCGCGCTACGCGAATTTAATGCAACAATACGCGAAAATTGTCAACGACCTCGGAAGCGATTCGACGTCACGGACGACGATAAATAAAAACTGCGTGCATCAGGGTGGGGAGTGAGAGAGGTGGGGGAAAAAATCTCAAGTGTGCGAATAGACACAGGCGGATACAGGAGGCTCGAGTCGCAGTTACGACCAAAAACCTTTATCGCGCTCTGCATCATTTCTAATCTCGCGAGGATAATTCGACCGCGCGCTCACGTCTCGTTGTTCCTCGCGGAGTATACGCGCGATACGGTTTACGGGTTGAGACGATAAGCGCTCGAAGTTTACGCCGCTGAGGAACAAACGAGAACCGCCTCGGATCGGGACGTTAAATTCACTCCGCCGAACGTGACGTAGCGATCCTATAAATAAAAAGGAGAGCAGAAGGTTGGCGCTCCGTTATTTTCCGCCTCTTCTTTTTTCGCGGCGGGGAGGGAGGGAGGGGCGCAGGCAAAATCCGGGTGGCGGCGTGAAAACCAGCCGGAAATTCGCGCCGGCGGTGCGCAGAGTGGAGCGCGCGAGCGGGAATAAACGTGTCGCGCCTAATCCTACTTATTTATTTACTGCCATGGAGGCCGACTATACGAAACTGCACGAGAATGCGTCGAATCCGACCGATACGAGAGGCAGAGCCAGAGATAGAACCGCACAGAGGGTGGAAGAAGCGCGGAAGAGGACGAGATAGAGAGAGAGAAAGAGAGGGGGGGGGGAGTAGATGGTGGTAGGTGACACTGTGAGATGCAGGTGGGAGTGTAGGAAAATGTATATCGAACAGCGAGATCACAATGGAAGTTCGACCACGATGGAATTTCGCAGATAAAACGAGAGAAAACATCCGCGCGACATACGATCGAGGTCGGCCGCGGAAAAATATATAGGCAGATCGATAAAATACCGAGAGAGGCGCGCGGCGGAGGGATGAAACAGAAAAAGGAAAAAGAGCTGACACTCCGAATGTTTCGGAAAATATTAAAGTAGACGCATAATCTTCTCTCTTTCCGTCGCCGCGGCAATGCGTGTGCGTCGCCGATGCTGCAGTTGCGAAAAATCGCGAGCGATAATCCGCCGACGGTCAAGAGCCGTCGACTACGTTTCGCGACAACGCGATTATTCATCGTGATTTTCGAGTATTACGGAAAAACAGTCGACAACTGGTAAAGCGTATAGGGGCTGGTTGGCTACCGAGATAAGTTGGCAAAACCGGTTATTTTGCAGCATTACAAAATTAAGCAAACAAGATTTTTAAACATAAAAATGGCTTTAAAATCCATGTTTCCTTGATTCTCAAATCTGCTAAAGGACAGTAGAAATAATCGATTTTGCCAACTTATCTTGGCAGCCGAATAACCCCGGTGTTCTCTATATAGTTTAACGAAATACCTACGACTGATGACAATTTTCAGAGGACTCGGCGTGCCGACAGACAGTGAGTGCATTATGGTTCGGAAACGTGAAGAAAGAGACGAATGATGAGCGCGGTCGGAAGAAACGGACTTTCTGTCACGTGAGAAACAGACGACTGTCTGACGTGTAACCGCGATATAATAGATCGCGACTCGCAAAAAACCGACGATGTGTGCGTGCGTGTGTTCTTACGATCGGCACAATAAAAATTACCGAACTTACATTGTGCGATACCCGCGAGGAAAAGTCTTTCGCATTCGTCGCGAGCAGAGAGAGAGAGAAAGAGAGAGAGAGAGAGGGAGGGGGAGAAAGAGAGAGAAAGAGAGAGTTCCCGACGAGTGGCTAAGGGAAATATACACGGAGTAGCTGGATCACGATAGAGCTTTAAACGGCGATAGAATTTCGGCGGCAAAACGGGAAAAACACGCGCGCGACATACGATCGAGGTCGAGAGTAAAGCTAAAAAAAAAGAGAGAAAAAGAAGAACGAAGCACATGAGCGGATAGAGCACAGCGCGAATGCGGAATGAGGTACGGACGTAAAAAAAAGATGAAAAAGAAGAATGGGAGGGAGAGAGAGGGATGGCGAGGCCGTGCAGGAGCGAGTCGGACAGCGGATAATTTCTCGGCGAAATTATTACAGCAGAACTCCGTTACCCCGAAAATTACTAGCACGCGTTTTACGTAGCGAGGAAAAAAATTTCTTCCCTCGCCGTTGGCTCGGGGCGGACTCGTTGTACAACACTTTCCAACTGAAATTTCGCAATGAAACTTTCTTGCTCGCCGTCAGCTCTATTAACCCGTCAAACCGTACTTTTCAAGTAGTGCCCTTTTAAGACCTCGACACGTGTACGCGCGCGTGTGCGCGGCAAATCAGCGCTGATTGTCCGCGACGTAACTTCGCGAAGTTAAATATTTATCGAAGCGTTTCGCGGTAATGAACAATGACACTGGGCGGATTGTAAACCGCAAGACGTTAGAGTTCTTCCAATTTGAAACCCTCGCGAATCTTCCTTCTTTCTTTGCAAAATATAAAAACTCTCTTGCAAAATATAAAAACGCTGCAGTCGTATTTGGGGTGTGTCATTTTACAACGGCCGCGTTGTTTGAGCCACGCGTCCAGTTTGAGAGTTATGCTTCATCAAGAACTCGAAGAAATATTTTTTCGACGAAGAGCAAAGAGAGAATTGGCCCACTGTTAGCTTGTCTCGCAACTTTCGCATTCGCGATGCTAAGTTCCGACTAGAGAGAGAGAGAGAGAGAGAGAGAGAGAGAGAGAGAGAGAGAAAGAAAGAGAACGTCAGTCTCAAATGAAAATTTTATTAAAGCAAGGTTTACTTGAAATTAACCGAGGCGAATATTATTTTCTTCCCTTTGCTCGCGTGCTATCCGAAGATTATTATTCGCTAGGGTTTTATTCGTCAGAAAACTTCAATTCGCATGGTTAAGTAACTACCCGTAATTACGCCTCTGTTTAAAGTTTCGCAAAGGAAAAGTTGGCGCAGCATTTGTGTAAGGATACGCGTTGCCGATACTTGATGCGAATCTCGCGCAGAATCCGCTTCGATCCTCGCGCGCAGCTGGAAAGAGAAATAGAAAGAATTCCAACGAACACGGCGCGAACGATGTGCGAGATATTGGCGCGATGGCGAGGGGTGATAAATTGTTTTTCCGGAGAACCGACGACTAGACGAACACGTAATTTAAATGGCCCGACATGGCGCAGTGGTGCTCCTACTTACTTATTAATCTACCCGCGGACAGCGCGCTAACACACGAGCGAACGAGCGCGCCGGGGGTTTCCCCGTTCATGCGGGGACTTTTGGGAGGGAAAACGGCCGGAAGCATCGACGCGGGATGCCAATCGAAGCCGAAGGGAAAGAGAATAACGGCTCTGGTTATTGGAGGCGGTTTCGGGGACGAATATAATCCCTCGCGCGCGCGCGCGCGCGCGCGTACGATCGACATAGGAAGGTGGGCGGAATAAAAACGCCGGCGGGAGAGAAACGACGACCGGAGAAATCGTCGGCTGCCGAGAATAATGGCCATGGTCCAATAATCGAAAGGAATCCGTTATGTCCCGCGAATGGCAACCAAATATTTGTACCGCGCACTGCGCCCGCGACTCGTCAACGTTTAATCGACTGCCACAGTTTCAGCGAAATCTCCGAGAAATAGCACATGTTTTTATTAGTGCGTGTGATTGGTGTTAAATACGTCCTATATTAACTATGCAAATCAATTCCAAGATATATGCCCGGCGTTCATTTGAGATTCTTCAATAACATGCGAAGAATGTAAATGAGACTTGCCGCGGTAAGAATGACTGGACACAGAAAAATTCTCATTCTGTTGCCAAGAAAAGCGGTTCGCTTCCCTTCTTTCAGGTGGTCTTTAGCAAGGAATATTTTCTCGATGATGATCTTAACATTTACTGATTGCAAATTTTGGAAAAGCTTATATCTTCACTCCACAAAGAGGAATTTATTCTTTTCGCAAGGACATTATGAAGTTTCGTGAAAGAAAAAGCTGGCTTGACTCCATGTTGACTCCGGTAAGCAAACTGAATTTTTGTTTCAATTGCATATTCTCGAATGAAATGTTAGATTTACCAGGATTCAGAAGGCATTCTGAATCAATTTCATACTTATATGACAATTTCATACTCATGATAAACTTGAGGATATGTGAAAACTTATAAAATACTTGAAAAAACAAATAACACTTAAATACACAGTATGGATTCTTTCGTGTGTGCTAACGGCGAGGCAAGAGGACGGAGGAAATAATGCACGCTTATTGTCGGCGATTCCGACGGCGAATAATACGTCATTGCGAAAGTACAGCGGCTTGGAGGAAATAGGAAGGCCCCGCGATGAACCCACGTGAACGGCGATGACGAGGAAGTCGAGAGAAATCGACAGGAACGATATGTCCCAATAATCGAAAGAGATTCTTAAGAGCCGACTCGCAAACCCAGCGATCTTAGCGATCTCATACACGGTTACAGACATACACGGTGATCGGCTTATGCGGGATGGGTAGCGTCTACGGCGATATTTTATTTCGTGTTCGAGGCGGTTCGCGTACACGACCGCTCGGAGAGAGCCGCGATCCCTCTCTCATCCCCCTTCGCTCTTTCTCACCGTCTCTCTCCTCTTCCTCCTCCGTCCAACGCTGGCAACTATCGGTTATTTTCCTCGATTTCTTCCCAAGATAAATTCCAGATTCCACGGTCGTATTTTTGGGGCAGTCTTTTATACCGCGGGACGTAATCAAGATGATCGATACGCGAGAACCAAGTCTGTACACCGAGCGAGCTGAAAACTCCGACGCGTCGATCGATCCCCTCCTGCCCGACACTGTCCGATACGAGCCAAATGCCTTCAATAAAGAATGGATTCGACGGATTATCCGATGCATGTAGCATTGATACGGGATTCTCCGCTAAAATGTTTAAAACGATATGCTATTCCGGGTGAACCTCAGTGAAACCGAATCCGATACGAGCGGCCGGTACGAGCGGTTCAACGACCGCCGTTAATAAATAACCCCGGCCGATCGCGAATGATATCCCCGCCGAACGCGCACCACCACGGCGAGAATGAATTCCGGCTCGGTCTCCGTGACGGAAGTGCTGATTTCCTGCAACGCGTGTAACTTCTCCGCACTCTCGCGCCCGGGGCAGCGCCGAGAGACAGAGCGGGGAGGAAGCGAGAGAACGAAAGCGAAAACGGGCAAGAGAGTCACGGAACGGAAGGGCCAGGGTGCCGCAATAGCTCGTAAATATTACCAGCAAGATCTACGACATATCCGGTACGATTATCAGCGGATGGCTGCATCCCTGAATCCGCGTAGGCTGGGGCTGTACGAATAACCGGTGATATTTCGTAGTCGGGGCCACCCCCGACAATGCTATCGGGTCATCCTTTCGTGCCACCCGCCCCCTCTCTCGCTCCCTTCTTCCCATCCCCGCAACTCGTTCCACGCATCGCGTCCTTTTCCTTGCGCGAGCGCTGTCTCTCTCTTTCTCTCTCAACGCGGTCTTTCCATCCCTGTTCATCCCCCCCCGGTTGCGTTCTCTCGTTCTCCGTCTTTCTTCTCGGTCTTCGGCCGAGAAAGAATAATGGTTTTTCGTTCGATCGCCCCTGCGTCGACCGGGCCGGGCCGGCAGGCGAAGGCGGAGGCAGATTGAATTGGAAATATGTGATTCGGCAGTGTGTAAAGTCGTCAGACTTTCCCGCGGCCCTCGCCTCGTTCTTTGCCACCCGGCCAGGCCATTGCTCCTTATACGGCCGCCGTAACCGACGTCGTAGGCCGGAACAGACCTGTCTTCTCTTTTTCTCAATCGTGACTGCAGCAGTGAAATAGCGACATCTTATCGGGGTCAGAGTCTAGACGACGTATCTCTCCGCGCGAACTTTCGGGAGACGCGAGACTCGAAAGAACGAGGTCCTAATCGCAACGTATGACTCTTCACGGGAGATTTAACTCCTCTGAGGCGGCTCGTCGAGCTGACTAGGCGTGTTCCGCGACGTTGATGCGGATATATCTCGGCAATTTAAATGAATCTAAAATAACTTAAACGCTTCTCAAGTTGATGCGCTCTTCAAAGTTTTCAAGTCTTATAGGATCAGAAAGTTCTATTTACACGGAGAGAACGTTTTTTTTTCGTGTAAATTCTTTTCGATTTTATTACATCTTAATAGTGTATTGCAGTTTCTAAAAATATGAGTAACACACACGCAAAGAGAGGATAACAAATTACTGCAGGGAATCGATCTATTCTTGATTACAAAATTCTATGTCATAATTTTACCATGTAATAACTTTTGCTATAAAATTCTCTCTGTGTACGCGCGCATCCGCAAGAGAGTCCCTATATGAATTTATTCTATCATCATTAAAATGTCGCGTTAATGTCCGACCTGCAACTGCGTTTGTTTCCGCCGTATTTTCCAGGCTCTTGGGCCCTTTTTAAAATTTATAATATTCAATCGCATAATATGGAAATTTTTAATGCGCGCGACGACGAACGGCGACGACGCCAATCGCTCATCGAGTTTGCCATTCGGGCGCGAGTCATGGCGCCGCGGGCGAATAATGCCGAGTATCCTCGTCGCCTTATTTTTAGAGGATCGATATCCAACGGAAAGAAAACGTCAATTCAGTCGCCATACTATTTCCGCCCGATCGATAAAAAGGAATGTCAACCGCGTGCGCTTGCGAGCACGCCCGCGAGCGCGAAATCATATCTTTGATCCCGGCGCGTGGCCGAGAACGCGGTACCGATTTAGCGATGACACACATGAGAAACACGTCACTCGCATTTGCCGTTGCACACGTACGTACAGACACTCGTCAGACTGACGGCGGCCACGTGTTTGTGCTATTCGCGAAGTGCCTGTCGGAGAATCCATCAAAGTCACCCCTCCGATTTCATTAGGCTCGACGTACAATGGCTGCCGGCGAGTTCGCGATAGGGAGTCGATTTTCTCGGAGAAAAACAAGCTGGATCAGAAAATTTACCCGAGTTACCGATTTCCTAGAGGAGCCTTTTTGCACCTCGTGCTTGGAAACGTTATCGCGTTATCGAAAGCGATACTCGCGTTGTTTATACAAATTTCGCAAAGGTAAATTGGTGGGTAGCATTAATTAAACACGTCCGCGCGCATGTGCATTTTAATTAATCTAAGGTTGCGAGACGCGGTCGAAATTAATTCAATTTGTTGACAGTATTATGCTTCATCGAATGATCGGGTCATTCATCCTCTCTCACTCTCTCACTCTCTCTCTCTCTCTCTCTCTCTCTCTCTCTCTCTCTCTCTCTCTCTCTCTCTCT
>NW_022639597.1:347615-365925 GCF_010583005.1 Odontomachus brunneus
CTCTCTCTCTCTCTCTCTCTCTCTCTCTCTCTCTCTCTCTCTCTCTCTCTCTCTCTCTCTCTGTGTCTCTCTGTGAACACCGTTAATTAGTCAATTGACGTTACCGTTGCATTCGTATGATCACGCGCGTGATGTACACGCATACGCCGGTAATGATGTACGCGACACATAAGGCGAGCTGTGTAACATCATTCGTGTTATATAACGCAATTATGTGTTCTTGCGGCCACGTGGTAGCCATTTCACGCTTTGCCGCGTAATAACACGCTCGCCATCACGAAAGGCAAGAAACTGAAAAATATCCGAGTCACCGATCTGCTCTCCGGTAGTTTAACTCGACCGTTATTTACTACCTACCTGCAATTTTTATAGATTGCTCGCGCATCACGAAATACTGTTTTCAATTTAATATCGATTCTCTTGAAAAAGAAAAGAACCTCTTAAACCTCCCCCTAGATGACAAAGAGAAAAATATTCAACCAGATCTGTCTTTTCAGTAAATTTAAGAGAAGATCAATTTTGCGAATTAAAAGAAAAACTGAAGAAAAACTGAAGGAAAACTGAAGGAAAACTGAAGATAAACTCAATGAAATGTGAAATGGGATAATATATCGCTAACGAGATATTCTTTTGAGTCCTAAAAGCGATGAAAGAGCACGTTATACAGAAACATCACGATAAGCTAGGTCACTTTGACGTTGCGATAACTTGCGGCATAATTTCGGAGAATTAGTGGTTTCTTGGTCGCCGTAGTAAAGTAAAAACACAAGTAGCCAATATAAAATGGTGTCTCGCGGCACAATGAACTCGCGCTTTGAACCTCCAACCGAGGAGGTCCTACATATTTCAAGCCGACGATCAGCGCGACCGTGATAACTGTTGAAGAATTCGTGCAACGAGGCGACGGGCACTCGGTCGATCTGTGAATATTTATCGACGACGCCATGGGCGACGACGTGAGAAGCGAGAGGAGGATGAGAACGGCCAGCTTGGCCGGCGAGCTAAGGGTAGGAAGCCGATGCGGAAGAGGCGTGTAACGCGCGGCGGCGGTAGCCGCGCAGGAGTCCTCGGACTGACCCGATTTGAATAGCCATGAGTTCGAGCGAAGCCCGAGGCTGCTGTCATGCGCAGGCTGGCAGTTTCGCGGGTGGTTCTGCACCGACGCTCCCGTATACGCATCCAGCCGATTCCGCAGCGAGCGAGGGTCCAGCCGGGGGCGTCCGATCGGGACCACGCGAACATCAAAATTCAGCCCCGCAGGAACGCAGTCGGCGGAACGCTCGCAAGACGCGGGACACGGGGGAGGAGGGGGCAAATTGGGTCAGTGGAGAATGGCGCGCGACGGAAGGGTTTATTAAATTCCGCGGTCGCGTTTCCATTCGCGCGATGATTCCGCGAGCGATCGTCCGCGTGCGGTAATTAGGAGCGAGCGAGCGGAGCGAACGGAGCGCGAGCGACGTTAACGCGCCGCGGTTCAGCAGTACGTTAACGTTGTCGACTGCATAATCGGCGACGGGACACTAATAGCGGCGGGCCGAGAACTTACCGCGATAATTTTCTCAGTCGCTCGCGGTTGCGTCCGTGAGAGTAATGCCGCGTGGAACGACTCGGAAGGAAATAGGGACCTTCCATTCGGACGAATGGTTAGCGGCGCGATGCCGGGTTAGCTCTGTGTTTGGGGGGGAGGGGGAATTGGGGAATTTATTAAATTTATTAAATTCTCAGCGCGCGCGTAACTCAGCGAAGTAATTTGTAGCGGCGCTACATATTGCCGGGTGCATTCGGCTGGAACTCGGTTGGTGGCGGGTGCGTCGGCGATCATCGCCCGCCCGGCGCGGGTAACGGCGTGTAACGCGCCCGTGAAATCTTTGGTGCAGTAATTAATAACGGCGACAAGCAGCGCTGTTTCGCCGTTACTTAAGCATCAAATCCGACGAGGAGCCTCGCTCATGCGCAAGCGGGGCTGATTGTTAGCTTCGACTTCAGCGACTATTATCATAATTCACACATCGGGAATCGCACATACGGCTGCTGCCGTTTATTCGGCGGAACGCGGGGATCCGTGAAGTTGCCCTTACGCGTACATATGCACACCGTCGACTTCAGCGTGTGCACGCGCAGGATATTACGTTTTGAACATTCGGCTGTTGATGGTAATCGAATAAGTTGACGTGAACTTCACGATCATAGCTTGATAATATAGACGAAGAGGCGAGACGAGGCGCGCCGCCGAGAACTTTCTCTGTACGACTACATTGATTTACGATATCGTTACGGTCGGCAATCGACGGTGTTCCCATGCGGACGGATCGCGCGAGAAATTTTCGCGAGTACGTAAGAAGCGGACGTAGCCGCGGCTGCAACAAAGAGCGCACGCAACACTTGTTGCGCCGCGGAACGAGCGTGCATCCCTCTCTCACCCCTTCTGCCTCCACACTCTCCTCCCGACCCCGCGCTTCTCTTTCTCTCTTTTTCTGTCTCTCTCTTTCTTTCTCTTCTCTTCTTTTTTTCTTTTCCGCAGCACCACGTGTAAAGATTACACCCCGCGAGACGGCGTATTCCGGCAACGCCGGCCGTTGGCGTCCGTCGTCGTATTCTCAGCGTGGAACCAATCCGTCCACGATTAATGCAACGTTATACCGTTCCGCCGGCGCGAAGTTCCGATTCGGCATGGCTCCGGTATGAATACCGACGAAAGAGACAGCCGATGCTGGAACTTTATACAGATAGCGGCAACTACACACGTTCCCACGTTCCCGCGCGCTCATCGTTTTCTGCTCGCGAGCACGTCGCGTAAATTTTCTCCGCCGACGCGCCCAGCCCCGCTCTACCAAGTTTGCGGGTAAATCATCGCGGACCCCCGTGCATACATTGCCGGCGACCAGTGTACGTGACAGTCGGCGCCGTTCAAGAACCACCACCGATCACGCCGATTCCACGGCGGCCGTGTTTTATCGTGTACGAACGACCGTGCTTTATCCACCTCGCGTGTCAAAGTGATTTCCGAAGTTCCTACGACGGCTACAAATCTCACCAGCGGAGTAATTTCGCCGATCTGACGGTCTTTCCCCGCTCTCTCCCTTCTCCCCCCCCCCTCTCTCTCTCTCTCTCTCTCTACTGCTGCCGCCGTTATCTCCATTTCTACGTCTTCGTTGCGGATGGTCGCGTACGCGTTGGGAATGGAATGTGAAGCATACAGGATGACCGGACGTTACAACGGAGCCAACCCGTCGATCTATCGCACGTCTACTCACGTGATGCGATCCATAATTTTCAGGACCGATCTTTTCACGAAATTCCCTGCGATCTGTTTTGCTCCCTTTTTCTCCCCACGAATCAAAATCGAAATCGCATTTTTCATCGCGTACATTTACTTTTAGCTCAAGACCGCAAAATCAATTGTAAGTCTGGAGATACGATCGCCTCTTCGTCGGATGGAGGATAGTCTAAGCTTCAAAACGCAATTTGTCGCACGTTGCTATGACTTTTTTACGCGGAGTTATTGACGAGTGGCGTTTAATAGGAACTCAGGCGTTTAATAGGAACTCATCGGCAATGGCGCGCGGCTCGTTCTAGTGGAGCGCAAGATGGGGAAGTGTTAAGATCATCGCACATCAAATGACATAACTGTATATGCATAAGATCGTATGAACCAATAAACATCGAGTATTAAGCCGTTATATTGATGCTTGATGCTCAATACTCAATGCTCATTGGTCTTATGTTATACACATGCAGTTATGTCATTTCATGTGCGATGGACTTTACGCACGTGCCATCGGCACTTTGCACACTTACATCTCGGCAAATCGACACACGAATATAAAACAAACGCAATTCTTCTCGGTGTCGCGCGCAGCACACGTTCGCGATGACAGATGCTCCTGTTATTATACACTTCACGTGTGCGATTACAACACAATTAGACGCGACATGTTGCAGAGTAGAATAGAGAGAATATATTCAATTAAAAATTCAATTAAGAATTCAATTAAGAATATTTTGATCGCGCCCGCAAAGCATCAAGTTTCGCGGATATCTCATTCGAAGAATTCCCTGCAAAAAGCTCTTGCATAATTTCTAATTTTGCAAACGCTATACACGTGGTTTTGGATATTAATACTGTACAAGAGAGACCGGGACTACTTGGCTACTGGAATAAGTTGGCAAAATCGATTATTTCTACTGTTCTTTAACAGATTTTAGAATCAAGCAAGCAGAGGAAGCCATGTTTGATATATTTAAAAATCTTGTTTGCTTAATTCTGTAACTTGTTAGAAAATATTAGAAATAACCGGTTTTGTCAACTTATTCCCGGTGGTCAACTGGCACCGGTTTCTCATAACCATCTAAATTGGTACTTACTGATGAAGTTATTACACACGTGTCGCTGGTCTAGTACATTATTTCTAGTAACAGCCCTTGGAAGACTTTAAATTCTGTATAACGTCAACGAACCGGCGAAAACACTTGTCTTCCACTTCCAAAAGTCATACTTCTCTTCGCGCTCTTGCGTACTTTCTGATACAGATTCACGGCGATACCGTTCCCCGAAAGTATCGAACCGAAAGTTCGCGTGAAGTTTCAGCATACCGCCAAGTCGACTCAAGTACACGCGTCTCACGATAACTGTTACTTCTTCGAGCGATATTTTCAGAATGGACACGATAACCATAACACGGTATAATGTGAGTCAGAGATGTTCTCACAGAACTGCGAGACTCTTTTTCGAGGAAGTAAGGAAGAAAGGAAGAAAGAAAGGAAGGATTAACAAAGTGTCAAAGAGTTTCGCAAAGTTGTTCCCGAAAGTCGTCGCTATCCTCCGGCGGTCTCGCAATACATACAAAGCGATCGATGACGAGACGATGAAACTGTTTTCCACCTCGATATCGCCATGCTAAGTCAGTAACACATACACACGATACAATAGCATAGAAATAATTTATGTATGATGTAGAAAAACCTAACACACTTCCGCGAGGAAACATGACCTCCTTCGCGGGAATTGCCGCTTTAAAGACTCCTCTCATTTGCATGACACTAAGAAAACTAGGCGTGAAAATGGAATTGTCAAGTGATAGGGGCGTGTGCGCGAGCGCATAGCGTGCTAGGCATTTATCGATGCATCGAGGGCAACTCAATCGGGCACAGCTATAACCGGCGGTCCGCTATATAGCGTCAGCTATTAATGAAACAAGCGTTATAGACAATATCTATTGTGCCGAATGCATTTGCATAAGCGAATTTCAATGCGAGTAACGCCGCCAAGGACAAGATTATTTAGAGCCGCCTCGCGCATTGAAATTTGCGAGCAACTTTGCGCGAACTTCCCCGCGCGCGAGAAGTTTCATCCGTGTCTACGAGTCGTCTGTTTAGGAAGTTCGCAGTAAGGAACTTTCCGAAGCGGTTCGACAGTATAAAAGAACTTTCCATTCGGGTAAACGCTTTTAATGAGAAAATATGATGCGGCGCCCTCCCTACCTCCCTCTCCCGCCCTTCGTGTCTCTCTTCGTCTTTCCCACCCTCGGCGTAGCCCACGATGCCAATTAGAGGAGAATAGCTTTCTCCTATTCGCCATCCAGTCAGCTCGCCTCTCTCCTCTCCTCTCCTCTCTACTCTCGTCTCTTCTCTTTCTGTCGAGCGTCCTCACAACGCCCTTCGTCTTCCCATTATTACGACGAGAACGCGGTAACCCGGTTGGGTATTCTGATGAAAATCGTAATGCAATAGGCATGTAATACAAAAGGGGATAAAATACAGTCCCGTCGAAGTCCCTCGATAAGACGATCGACCCTTCTTATTCGCGTGCATAACTACGTACTTTCGGATCTGATAGGATGGCTGGGGATTTCCAGCCCCGAGACCGGGGGCGCCCCCCACGCGAGGGGTCGATACGTCCCCTGTCGCGACAAGTTAATCCTCAGATCTGGAAAATAATTTTCTGACGTGGATGACAGTCGGTGGATGAAAAAGAGGGTTCAAGAGATTTCCGTAATCGCCGCCGTAAACGATCGGGAGAGATCCTCGAGTGGAAATAAATTTGCAGCCGAGCGTTCAAAATAACCGGCGACGGGGGCGGCGCGCACGATTAATGAAGTCGTAAATAATGATGCGAATAGAGTTGTGAAAACGTAATGTTTTGCACTCGGTGAAATTGATCTTACGTAGGCGTGTGCGTGAACATGATAATTGGACGACAAATATTTATTTCCCGGAAACAGTGCACCGTGGCGTTCGAGAGATCGAGAGAGAGAGAGAGAGAGAGAGAGAGATTTTTGCGAGTTTCCAAATTATTTTCAACAGAAATATAGGACTCACTATTGGAGTCACGGAGCGTTATGAGAGGAAAAGGGGACCTGCCCGATCGGTGGATATAAATCAAGAAGGACACGCGAAGCTCGCCACTCTTCCTGCTTCTATCAGGATGACCCCTTTCCAGAAGCGCGCTTCTACAAAGTATCGACCGACTAGATAGAAGAGAGAGAGAGAGAGAGAGAGAAAGGAGGAAACGACCTACCGGTGAATTCCGCGATTGCAAACCGAGAGAAAATTCCGCTCGCTTTCGAATGTCAAATTTATGAGGGGCGAGCACTCTGTGCTTCCGTCGATCTCAACAGGTCGTCAAGTCTCGTCGAGAAGAGGCGGATCATCAAGTCGCGATTGATGAAGTCAAACGGTAACACGAGCCAACGGAGGACTCGGTGCCTTCTAACGAGGGACATAACTCGAAGGCTATTCAATTAGCGCGGGAATAATAGTCGCTGCCGAAAAACGCTGACTCGTCGAATATCGAAGTTAGTCGGCGAGCGACGTGCCCTCACATAACCCTCTCTCGTTAAGATCTGAAAAAAGTTGTCGCCTCTGCAATCCTACCTCTGGGGTCACCCGGGTCCTTCGTATTTAATAAAAGAGAATGAGAAGAGAGAAACGGACTTTTCGCACGAATCCCTGCGACTCCGTGTCTTTCGCGCGTTATTCGGCGCCCCCTCGATTTTCACTTTGCTGCACCCTCGCCGCCACCGTCATATCGCGCGTCGTTACAAGATAACGAGGAGCTCGGCCGCTCGGCGCGCTAACCAAAACGTTTAATTAATCCGACGTACAATGCCAACGGCGCGGCACTCATAGCGCGTGTACCGGGCGGTCCAGAAGTCTCCGGCACGCCGCGTACGACGATAGCGCGGATCATGCGGAGAGAGATGGCGAAATTGCGAATCCGCGCGGCTCTCACTCTGCGGCGGTGAAGCGCGTCGAGTTGCCGACGACATTTCAGCCCTGTTATTAACTGTGACCCCGCCAGCGCAACGCAGCGCGACACGTTCAACCCTCTCGTACCAGGCCGCGGGAGGCGGCCCGCGTGCCCTTCCTTCACCGCGGCTACCGACACACGTCGGCGATAACCATTCGGATACCGTGGCCCGACGACAGTGACACATTACCGCTACGCTTTAACCTCGCCATATAGGCCCGGTTGGCGCGGGTGCGGGCGCGAGCGCGACCCCGGCTCGTATACCATCGACGCATAACTGGTAATTACTGGCGAGCCGAGCGCCATTACCGCAGCCGGGGTCTTCCTTTATTGCCCGCGCGAATCCCGCTCACGAGCCCGTACGCGGAAACGCCGGATCGTGGAAATGCCACGTTCGTTCGTTCGTACGTACGTACGTATATGTACCGGAATACGATCGGCCGGGGAAACCGGTCGAGCGGCGAAGGAACGAGCCACTCGAATTCGCTCGTTCTCCTTCCGTCCACCTGCGACCCCCACTGCGAGCGGATGTAAAACATCGAACGGGCGGTTCGACGAGAGAAATGGCCGCGGCGAACGCGTTCCGTGAGGGTAGCATTGCGTTTTAAAAGGAGGGGTGTAGCTTAGCTGCGATTCGATCGACCGCGCGCTCCGCGGACCGAATTGCGCGATGTCGATCGTCTATATTTGCAGCCATTAGGCGGATGCTAAAATGAACGGCGAGTTCCAAAAATGTCGCTAACATCTTAGAGACGATCACGTCAGAACGTCATGTTAGATGAGCACCGACATTATTGTGTTATTCTTTTCGTATTTTGTACATATAGATCTTACATATACCTTCTTAAAGTGAGTCAGTGAAAAGTCACTGATATCAGTTATAAGTACCTGAGCAGTTTCAGTGCTATACTCATAGCTGCAAATCAGTGTATATGTACTGCTTTCAACGATGTTTCACTGATTCACTTTAAGAGAATAAATATGCGTTTTTTCATTTTACTATATTTAGCGGAGAACATAACCACGCGAATGTAGAAATGATTTTGCAAACTTTCCGTATATTTTTAAGCTTCTCAACTCAGTTGTAAAGATACAGCAATATTTTTAAACTAAGCAGAGCAAACATACGCTAGAAATAAGCTGTACAGAAAAAAAAATTGGTTAATTTACGAGTAGCCAACCGTATTTCAGCTGAAGCAGCTAGAATGTTGGATTATAACAACTAAATTTAATTGGTTAGACAACTAAGATCAGTTGTCATAATCAAACATTCTGACTGTTTTAGCTGAAATGCGGTTGACTGTTCGTAAATTAACCAATTTTTGTTTTCTGTATTTCTGTACATACAAATAAATCGTAAAATCAACTATTTTTTTCTCTCTGTGTATAAATGCATAAATTATAAAAAAAATGTATAAGTAATATGTATAAGGTAAAACGTGTAAGCTAAATGTATAAGATATAAATATATAAGAATTTTTGTATCAGAAAAGTAATTATGCTAAGTGACAGTTTGAGATGTCAATTTGTAAATTTTTCACTTCATCACTTATTGAGCAACGCTCTGATTTATTATTGCAAGTGCTTTTATTGCGCAAAATTACTTCCATTTTGTGAAACTAATACGACGTAAATTTTGCAGAAAAAAGTCAGTATTCGGTCGGTAAAGTTTTCAAGCATATGGCATCTTTCTTTAAGAAAGAATTTTAAGTTTGGCTATTTTAGAACTAGGAAAATATGATTTATCTTGCAATTGATGTAACAAGAGTTTATTATTGTGAGCTTACGATCGTCTTCAATTTCGCTTATCCCCAACTCCATTTCGCTCTTCTTCTCGAGCATTATTAATGGAATTAATTAAGCGTCCACATCGTTATCTCTGACATACAGGATGACGAACCGTACATCCTCTTGACTGAAGCGAGACGCGTTTCACGATATACCGTGTTCATTGGACCGATCGAACTCGCGCGACCGTTCCGCCGGCACTGCGCCGGAGATTATCGGCGTGTTCCAGTGGACGGCCTTTGTGACAATAAGTAGATGCAGCGTTCGAATTCGCGCGCCGGTGGCTCGACGCGTCTACGTTGTCGTGGTCCACCTTGAGGTTTCCAATTACTGCGTAGCCGCGAGGCCGGTGACGTTTCAGTGGCTTCTAAGACGTCGATGGCCTCCGCACGCGTTGCCATATATACCGCACGTGGACGGAGGCGGAGGGAGAGAGAGGCCCGAGGCAGAGCGGGAGAACGAGGGATGTAATTAACGCGACCAGCTTGCAGCGAGACACTGACGTATCTATCTTCCTACCCACTTCGCGGCGGCCGGCTGGTTATCCCTCTACCCTTACGTAATATGCGGCACATAAGACCAGCGAACCCTCGCCCCCCTGCGCGCACACACAGATACGCGCGCGGATACACGCGCACACCGCCGCCCGGAGTCCGCTGTGCAGTTTCCGCAATGCAGTTTGCAATGCACTCGGGACGGTTTCGCCACGGCGAACCACTGACAGCCCACCGGAAAGAAGAATCGGAAGGAAGAATATCCTTGTTTCTTATCGAGACGATTGACGTTAACACGTTGACTGCCATGAGAATCACCAGTGATCGGTGACATAATATTGCCGCGTTTCATTAATTTATGTACAAAACGTGACTCCTCCTCTCTGATTGCATGCAACAAATTGAGTACACATAGTCAACAGGGAGACTGACAATTACATACAACGTGAATTGAATTTATTTACCGTATATGTGGTGATTGGAAGCTTAGTAGAGAAACGAGATAATCGATGGAAGTCAGCGTGGCAGTTAACGGGTTGAAAGACGTCGCACTTACATCGCGCGCGCGCCGATCGATAGATATGAGATACAAATCAGTGTTAACACGTTCTTGTCATCTCGAGTCTGCAATTTGGTATTCACACGCGGGAGTATCGGAAATCTCGAGTAACTGTTTAGCGTTTTATCGCGAATGTGCTTCGATCGCGAGCACCATCTGTCTCCTCCTGAAAACAGCTACTCTAAATGAAATAAAAAAGAAGCAAAGAAAGAACTATTCCAAGAATACACCATTCAAGGTTTGCGCAGCGCGCCGAACGCTGGCAAGTCAGAACTCCGTGAATCGCCAACTAGGGGTGGTTCCGCGCGATGGAATTTCGCAGCGTAATGAAGGAGTTTATGCAGTATTTTTCCGCGGCCATTCTCGCGAGCCCGTTCGAATATTCAGAATTATTCTTGCCGGGAAGATAAGCAAGAAGCGCGAAGCGCAGCGGTTAGTAGCCGAGTGAGAGAGAAAGAGAGAGATAGAGACACAGAGGGAAGGAGCGAGGGAGGGTGCAGCGGGTCGCTGACGTGTGGGTTAATCTTCAGATGGACGGTACGCGCGCGGGAGAGTTTCGGTCCTAAAAAGAGAAACTACGTGGAACCGTGACGAGGTTTCGGCGGGGGAGTGCGGGCGAGTCGAGGGGGACAGAAGTAGGGGCGGCCGGAATCTCATAGAAATTGCAAATACGCCGGCGTATAATCCGCAATTCGTCCGAGCACGAATTACCGCGACAGCGTTAGCGACCGGCGTTAGCAGGGCTCGCGGACTCGTGAACTCGCCGAGGGCTGTGAATGTAAGACGCCCGTGACGAATCGTCAGGAGCGACAAGAGCTAAAACCCACTCGGATGTAATCACTCGCTCGTCTTAGACAATGACCCCGTAAAGGACACATCACGCAGGGTTACGATTACGAGTCGGCGGACGGTCATAGCTCCTTCGCCATTTCGGAGCTCTCACGCCCGCGTACCGGTCGTTAGAATTCGGCGCCATTCGCGCCAGGTAAAAATATCACTTTCCATGCGCGCGCGTGCACGTCACCGAAGGGAGGATCGATGAGCTGCGAATCGACGTCTCGCTCTTGGCTATTTTGACTTCGGCTATTTTAACTTCTTCTCGCTACCTTGCGAGAATAGCGACGAAAACTAGCGTCATTCTATTGGGCAATGGCTTATCTTCTATCGTTTCGTTCGTCTCCCGATGAACGCAACATCGCGCGGAAGAGCACACGCGATCGTTCAGCTGTATCGAAGCATCGAGTCGTAATAAGTCGGCGGCGCACAAAACTGCGCGGCGGCGTTGCGAAAATCCGCGCACATGAGATATGTCTAATTAATCATTTTGTCGGCATTATTCGAATGATGTGATAAATGATGCTAGTGCAAAAGTCTGTCCTATCTCGATACGCATGCGAACGTTACGTAAAACGGAAACGCGTGCCGTCGGTCGATGTGCGTAAATGTCGCGCGTATCGAACTTCATCTCGATCCGCGACGAAACCAATCACGACGCAGGTGTGGCCGTGAACTCCGCTAAATTGTTCTGTGCGTCACGGCGAGAATGGGAGAGAGGCAGAGAGCCGTTGCGGCGCATTACGCCTTGCCGTTCTGTCGTGCGCGTCAGCAATTTGCACTCGCGCTATTATCAATCTCGCCAACTCGATGTAACTCTAACGTTCATCTTCATCGATCCTCCCAAATGTCCAGGAATTCAATCAGAACTTCGCTAAGGACTACATCGAGTTAACAAGGATTATATATACCCAAATGGAATACGAAGTAAAAGTGTCGGACTTGATCGCTAAGAAGGCAAATGTTCCAACTCATATCGAATATTTGTCGATAACTGACAAATTTACTATGAAGGTGTCGTCAGAAATCCGATACAAAGTCGAAAGATAATTCTACTTTGTTCTCAATTATTTTATAATGTTCAGATTAGGCAATAATAGCGGCTACATTGCTGTTTGCTTCGCCTATCGGCCATATTCTATCGCATATATTTTATACCATTACTTACTAATTTTTTCTTTATGATCAATAAAGAAATATAATAATAATGTTTATTATTATGCGACACAACTGGAAACATTAAAATACAAAATATCGGTTTCTTTCGACTAATATACATATGTATATGTATAACAAATGTTATCGATTTCCATTCTCAACGATTAAGCGGAGCTTTCCCTAGATGGTATGAATTTCCATGGTGGCAGCGATTTTCGGAATTGCTTGGTTAACGGGATCCTGCTATCGGCATATGTCTCTTTTCGCGACGGGCGCTTTGTATGCGGTGCATAATATCGCGACGGGGGCGAGGCTAAACCGGAATTGATGCACGCTGCACGCGTCCCGCCGGTCGGCCGGCCGGCAGCACGTTAAGATCCGTGGGTGTAGCGGCACTCGACATTCTTGGAAGCTCCGGCCGGTAATTTGTGCGGTGCAATTCGAACTCGGAAGGAATTTCTCGGGAATCGTAGCTCTTTCGCAACGTCAAGCGCGGGCGAGCGAAACACAAGGAGCGCGCGCGCGCGCGTACGCAAACTTGCTCGGAGGCGGCTTGCTTAGCAGCAGTGGCACCTGTCGTGCCCGGCTAATCTTGAACACGTGTTTCCTTGTGTTGCCTGGCCCCGTGCCAATGCGCGGAGAATGGTCATTGTGCAGTATCATGCCGTACAGGAGGAACGCGCGCACGTTTGCCTCGGACTGTTACGCTCTCGCCGCCGTATCCTTGCGCGCGTTTCGCAACATTCGAGGATATCTCATTTATATGCGTGCAAAATGTAAATATGCGATACCAGACGAGAAAATGACGGAGCAATCTTCTCAAAGCAGGCCAAAACACGCAATTATCGGTCCCCTTTAATCATTGAAAACCTCTCGAAGAATCTGGCTTCCAGCGATGCTTACCCACAGCTTCAGTAGTGAAATTCTCTTTTGAAATCATAGAGTACAGACGAGAAGTTTAACTGTAATGATGGTCGCAAAGAAATCAGGTTTTCTTCAAAAAGGTCAACGCGAGATTAAGGGGATGTCAGTAATTGGCTGTTTTATTCTACTGGCATTGACGATTGAAATAATTTGCAGTTTCTCGCGAATAACGGAGCGTGAAAAAGGTTAACGCGGCGAAAATGAGCTTCGGAACTGTTCCCGAGGTCGAGGTAACGAGACGATGAATGTTACGCACGCTCAAATTAAATAAGATCTCCGCTCGTAGGCAAGCTTCTTTGACGTACGCGCTTTAACGCTCGCACCTTGCAATTCCGCAGTTATGGTAATAACAGTGTTGAGCGATATGTACATCGTGCTTGCGATAAAAAAGCACACACCTTGCTCCGTAACGCACGAACCGTTGGAATCACGGTCGGCACGGTCGAAGCGCGTGCGTGTTTCTTTATTCCCGGGCACAAGTTCTCGCGTTCTCGCGCGATTTAAAGCTGTACGCACGTTTTACGAGCCTCTTCTCGACTCCGCGCGGGTGTAGGTCGTAAAACCACTGGAATCTAATTCCGACGGTGTTATTTCGTGAGAACGTTATCGATGTTTTCGTTTCGCATAACCAGGGAGAGTTGGCGTTAAAATTAACTAACCGCGCCCGTCAAAGCTCGGCGAAAGAGCGGTCGGCGCGTCTGCGTGTCGAAACGCATGCTTCAACGTAAATATAGACACGCGCGCGCGCCGTCATGTGTCAGAGAATGGTCATTAATGATGTAAGCGTTTGAAATTTAATATCGAGCGATTATCTCGCGCGTACGCGCGTCGTTTACATTTCGATAAAGTCGCGCGTCGCTGGTGACGAGCTAACGAGTAACCTGATATTTTAAATTTCCTCGCGCTCTGCGTTGTCCACTAATTATTTGACACAAGTGTTAAATGAAACAATGCCATCTGAACGCTGCTGCTCGGTGTCGTGTCATACGACGATTACAAATCACCAGTTTAGAGTACCTGTCGGACTGGAACCGGGCGTATGCCGGCGAGCGCGAATGATGAACTGTTAAGGTAAAAGCTACGACTCGCCTGGACACTAACAACATTGCTACCTCACTCTGCACATTCTTACTGTTCTGATCTTTAAAAAAATCTAAACTTTTTCAATATAAAATATGTATATATGTTGAATGTACATATATTACATTCTACGTTGTAAGTTTAAATATTCACATTTCAAAAAAGCGAAACAACAAGAACATCTTATTCAGGGAAGTTAGTGTTATCAGTGCGCCCAGATACTTTTATCTTATTTTTCACGAAGGAAAGAGTTTGCGTCAACACGAATTTTGGTTTTAATGAACAAACCAATGCGTTTCGGAGGAAGAAAACGAAATTTATGACGCTTGGAAGCAAATTTGGATCATAAGAGACACGCAGAAAATTTTGCATTCTGTATTATTTCACAACCAGAAATTTTTTTCTCCATGTACATTTCAAACATTTCGAGTTTGGTCAAAACGAGCTTCATATAAGAGCGGAGCGTGTGTGGCAATTTGATTGCCGTTTATCGCCCGGCAACAACTCGACGACACAACTAAATCGTCGCTGGAATGAGTTTGCCGCGTTATTTTCAGCAACGCGACGTGGCTATGAGCGAATGGTGGTAACTTCGGCGCGCTAAACTAAATTCGAGCGTGGAATCCGGACGCAAATTAGAGTCCAGCGCGATAAGTCGCGTTGCATTGTCCAAATTTTGCAATTTAGCGCGACGGCGATGGCAATGCGCGTCTCACGGCGAGAGAGAGAGAGAGAGAGAAAGAGAGAGAGAGAGAGAGAGAGAAGAGCGACGCCGATGCTGACAGACCGTCGCACGTTGTATATACGCGTTAATTAATATAATTATAATAACAATATATTGGTCGGTTAATTGCTGTCGATACTCCACGACGATTGTCGTGACGCCAGCGAGGGTGACCATCGCGAAAAAGCGGACGTGCGTACGTGCACGTCCGCGTGGAATCGTGCCTGCGGGAAAATCTATTACATCTTGTCGAATCGAAGAACAACGGGAACGTACTTCGCGCGAGGAGCAGATAGCGTGCACGATTGCCCGCGGGGTATGCGGAATTCGCCGTTCCTCGCGTTTCAGACTTGCAAACTATACCGCGCGAAATTGCCAATAAAAGTGTATTCCGCGGCCATGATACCCCGGCCTAGTGAAAAGGGGGAAAAAGAGGGTTAAAAATGCAAAAATGCAGCTCCGCGCGCGCTGCGTTCAAACTAAACGAGGTTCGACGCACTTTCATTTTTATAAAAAAAAAATACGCCGTGACCGCGCGAGAAGAGACAGCCCGCCATTTATCACCCGCGCCGTCGTAAAGGCCATTAGTTAATTCGAGAATACTTAACAAACGGCGTGTGCTGTCTGTCCCTAGCGTCGAATTTGAATGACACATTCGCCGAGGAATTTGGAGCCGATTTTCCCGATCGAGTGTATTATTAACCGTTGCGATTTCGTACGCCGCGGCGAGTTGCATTGTCGACTCGTGCGGGACGAAATCTCGCCGTCAAGAGGAAAGACTTTCGCGATCGCGGGTTGCACGGCGAGATGACCTTTTGACCGGAGCGGATGTGTGTGCGCTGCGTGATTTTGTAACCAGCACGCTCGTTAATTACCGCGTCGCGTCATCCGCGCGAATTTTATCTCGCCGCCCATATAATAAATCGAGTCGATCAGCACAGTTTGATAGCGGACAAAATCATTTTCGCAAGTCATTAAACGTAATAACTTTTGTGCGCGGCTACCATTGCAGATCCCTTTTGATTTCGGCCATGTCGACCGTGTTATCTAACAAACAGAAAGTCTGACAAACGCAGTCGGCCAGCGGGCGCGCGGCGCGTGTAGGTGGTCGGTATCGCGACCAATTTCCAACGAGTAAAATTACTCGAGGTCAGACCACGAGGCGTAAAGCAGTAATTGCCATTTACCCGGGTCGGGGCCAGTGGGCACCGAATATTCCATTAATGATTTAGGGTGGCACTTTCGCCGGCACAGAGACCACTCGTCGGGAGCTACATTTCCGCCGCGATAATTCATCGAGCACTTAACGATCTTTCAATAATGAGTGAGTCAGCAGCCGGGCAAACGAAACGTGTAATTTACGTTAATGACACGCGCGCGGGCGCGCTGATTAATTAGATATGCGATCCCGTCGATTTCTCCCGCGCTCATTACAGTGACGTGGAGGCGACGCCCCCGTTCTGCGCGTGCCGCTAATCGTGATTGAAAGACGCGTGTCTTAATCCTTTTAGTAGGCGCGGTCGTCCGAGAGATGCTGAGCGACTCCGTTTTGGCGCAAAGTGAAGATCAGAGGTATATTCTTGCTACCTTCTTATCGAAGGTAGATATAAGTGTTTTTAGCGTGAAATTTCTATTTTTTTTCCACAAAAATCCGCGACTAGGGGAAGGTTAACGGTCGCACCAAGTCCCATCAGCCGCGATGCTGTTGGGAAATTACGATCGACGCTGATCGACACGATTCCGCGAACGAGATCGCGTCCCTCGGCGTTCGCAAGATTACGTTCGCGCGTTGCTCGTCGCGCTGGGCTAACGTTTATGGGCTCTTTCGTGAGTTAAGGCCAAGACGCGGAGACCTGAGCGCTATCGTAGCCGATGACCGGAGACGAGGAGGTTCTCAGCGTCAGGAGGGTCTTATCGTTGTTTGATCGCTGATAAGTTCGGCGTGGAAGATCCCACGGTAAACGAACCGAGCGAGCGATGCGATTATTCTTGAGTTACACCATAAGAGAAAAGAGAGAAAGGGAAAAAGTGAATGAGAAAGAGAGAGAGAGAGAGAGAGAAAAAGAAACATTTGCCGAGAGAATTTACATCAACTCAGAGTTCGCGCGAAGCAACAGCCGGGAGTTTCATACGTCGCCCGAATTTTATATTCCGCGGCAGGCGACACATCCGTTCGCAATAATACCCCCGGAATTCGCGACGTCGCGCGAGAGCGCAAGTCGCTATATTACAACGGGTCGCGCTTCGTATTCCAATGAGACACAAAACGCTCTCGCCTACCTCGCAAACGGTCCTCTTTCGCGTAGATTAAGAGAGGAAGTGCTCGATGAGGGTGTCGTCGCCGGGCTATGAACGCGTAATATCGTAAGTTAAGACACGCCGGAGAATTGGTGTAGGACTCTGTGACTTACGTATATGCGCGCGCGAAAGAGAGAAAGAGAGAGAGAGAGAGAGAGAGAGAGAAAGAGAGCAAGAGAACGCGAAAGAGAGCGAGAGAGCGAAGCGTTGCAAGAGCAACGGTGCTACGACGGTGCAACAGTTATTCGATTATCCTATCTCGTCATCAACCTCCTGTCGTAACCGTTCTCAGACCGTTCCGCCATCTACCACCCTCCTACTTACCACTTTTCATAATAATAATAACATTCTCCCGCCTGAATTCGCCGACGTTTAAGGCCGATTTTTTCGCAGTCATACCGTTCTGTTGCGCGACAACGGGACGGATCGCAATTTACGGCTGTCGGCTTATCACCCTTTTCTTCTGCACCCTTTCCCCGCGAAATTGATATATTCTGCATGAGACATCGCGTAGATGTGCGGAGGTAGATTAAGGCCACGTAGATTCGTCTGAATTAACTCTTCTCGATCGTTTCCTTTCGACTAATTTAGCGCTCAGCCTCTTTGCAACGTTGGCACTCCGCTTCACAGATTACGACTTACGATGACTCTCACGCGGAATGAATCCCCTCTTTCCGGCCCCCGTAGCGTGTCCAAGCGAGAAGACGAAAATAGACATAAAAGAGAAGAAAGGAACGAAAGAGAGAAAGGAAAAACAAGCGACTGATCGATCTCGCCGCAGTGACGGCGGGCGATGCATCTTTTCCGGAGGCGAGATACGAGAGAGGCGAGTCGCGCCGGATATCAGAGGAAAAGGAGAAAAAGGCGAGGGGGTGGTGCAACGACGGAGAGAGAAGGACAGAGAGAGAGAGAGAGAGAAAGAAAGAGAAAGTAGAACGTGGATAAGGACGCGGATGGAAAGGGTGGGTATGGAGCGAGGCTGAGCACGGTGGGTGCATGGCGACGGGGTGGCAAGGGGTGCGGATGGTAGACAGGCCCTCACAAAGGCGAGTTAAGAATACCTTCGCTATGCAAGACCAGCTGCGTTCTTAAAAGCATATTTGGCTCGGTATTTCCGCTACGGTCGGGTATATAGAGCGTCTTCGGAACAACTTGAATTTCTTCGCGCCGCAACGTCGTTAGAGCCCTCCACCCCCTTGTCC
>NW_022639597.1:366004-380328 GCF_010583005.1 Odontomachus brunneus
GAGAGAGTCGTCGAAGAAACAGTAGGCGTCGATGCAGTCCTCCATTACAACGTCTACCTGGCAACGCTACTCAAATTGGAGCTCCGAGCTCGTAGGAGCTGCCCCTTTTCCTCCTGACAAATGTCACTCGGCTGCTTCCTTACAAGACGCGCCCTTCCATTTTTCGTCTCGCCGTTCGCGTAATACTATTGATATCACGGAATGCGCTTAATCTACTTAACGCGAGGGAATCGCGCAATGAGGCAACAGCCACGGTAATAGAACGGGCAATTACGGTCTCGCTGCACTTAGAGCGTAATTAGAAAATGGGGGGGAAGGGTGGTCACGCGAGTGTGCGCTGAAAAGCGCTCTCTAAGCCGATATTCGAATTTCTTTAATTTCGCGAAGTGAAAAGCGGTGTACGGTGAAAGAGGAGTTAAAAGTTATGGATTTGCAAATTCTGACGTTCGTGCACACGACGTTAACGCGATTTCGTTACGTGAGAGAGGGAGGGAGGGAGAGAGAGGGAGGGAGAAGAAGAGAGAGAGAGAGAGAGAGAGAGAGAGAGAGAGAGAGAGAGAGAGAGAGAGAGAGAGAGAGAGAAAGAGAGAAAGATCGATCGACGGAGTTGCGATTGGCGGAATTCTCCGGCTACGATATTATCAGGAAACTTACCGAGACCTTTCTGAAAGCCGGCAACTCGGCAAAGGAAAATAAATAACGTTGCGAATATTGATCGCGCACCGAGATATTTTCAAAATGTTTGATCTGATTTCAGCGCTTTGCGTTACTCTCGACAAAAAAGCGACGAGAAAACTTCACCGTACAATCGTGCGTCTAAAATCGCTTTACTTCCGAAATGTAATTTATTTATTTAAGGATCATTTTGTGATGTGTGTATATATAAATCAACGAAAATTTATACACTCTCTCTCTCTCTCTTTCTTTTCTTTCTGTATGTATTCTACATGTGTAATCGTAGAAAATATCTCGACGAATATTTTCTATAAAACATTAGCGCTAGCTATTTAAGCGTCTCCATTATCTTTTCACAATCAAAACATCCAACACGTTATTCTTCCAATTTTCCAAAATACGAATTCAATTCTAATTATTATGTATATTTTCCCCCTCCTCCCAGGATATATATAAAAAATATAAATAACAGAGACGACAATTTTTTTGTAATATCTTCAAACTTGTACTTTGGAAACAAAACGTATATTACAAACTTTTCTCATTATTTCAGTTAGTGGAACACGTTGGCGAAGTTAGAACTAATAATGTTAAAATACCTTGCATATTACAGCAGAGCGTCCGCTGTGCACTCGATCAGAAACGCTATTGTCCAGAGAATAATGTCGGAAAACTGTAATACAATTGATTCCTAACGATTGTTTAAACGTTCATATGACTGTGTAACGCGCCGAAATTAAATGGCGAATCGTGCAAATCACTCGGAGCTGGAGGGGAGAAAAAAAGAGGTAGCAATGCGTACAGTCATCTTGGTTATTGACTGCAACTCGTCGCCGAATATGCGCCGAATATGCGTTTGGCGTTTGCTCGATGCACAAAGCGTTAGATAATTGGGTTATATATCAACAGCAAAATCGAAAGGGCGCCGCGCGCGGCTGTATTTGCGCGACGTCTATTTCAGTTACTAGTAAAACTCTCGCTCTCCTGGCGGCGCAGCGACCGTTGCTGCTGTTTATTTATCTTGCAAATGTGCCAACGTGTAACAGTGCATTCGCATTTGACGTGTATCGCTCGGTATTTCTGTCGCGCATCTCGCGAATGGCGCGAGCGGCAAAGAAGAGAGGGAGATAGAGATAGATAGATAGAGATAGAGATAAATAGAGAGAGAGAGAGAGAGAGAGAGAGAGAGAGAGAGAGAGAGAGAGAGAGAAGGGGGCACAGAACGCGAGCGAAAAACAAATGTCAGCGAATTTGACGACGACGCCGTCGAAACGACGCGCGTCATTTCTGCAAATGTCGCGCGATTACTTATCCCATTGACTCGATGCATTATTCGACACGACGCGTTAGAGTGCCCTTTTCGCCGTAGCAGATCGAGGGCCATCCGCCGGATCGCTCGCATAACACGCTCGCCTAATAATGCGCGACATACGCATGTACCGTGCGACGAATTTTCCAAAAAGAAAAGTAGAAAAAGTAGAATGGAAAAGGAATGAAAGGGAGGGAACGAGTCATCCCGACGCGAAATACCAGTCCATCCGCGAAACACCGGTCCATTCGCGAGATACGTCCGCGCATCTCGCCGTTCCAGTGTATCAAATAATACTTCTCTATTTTCGACCGATCGAATTATACGATACGATATCCCTCCATCGTCTGTGCCGGCGGGAAAAATTGCGCGCGCTCGGCCGAGCTTTAGGAAGAAACGATCGCGGCGAGCGTTATCCGCTCGCGATCCGATGTGGCCGTCGGCGATAAGAACCGAACCGCGCGGGCGTTATCTTATCGTTCCGGGGAGCACATACGGATCCCGCCATATGCCATTAACGCCCCGACGTATCACGCACGGTGGCCGCGAATGAAGAGTTATCGGGCGATCGTAACGAAGTTACCCATACGTCAACGTGCGGCCCGATAGCTCTCGAAATTTTTCCCCCAGCGAGCGCCTCGCCCGCGCCCGGAAATCTGCGCGGATCCTCGCATGACGAAACGGATCATTGCGTCCGGTTTTATCGGCGTGGCGCCGATATAAATCTGTCAGTGTGCGTTCGAGGGGGTCATATCGTGCGCGGGACTCGATCTCGTTTCGACAAGGATCCGATGGGGCCGGACGGTGTTAAAATATCGCCGCGCCGGTGTGTCGGGCACACATAATCAAGACGCGTTGAGCGAGAGGGTGCACAGGTGGGCGCTGTTGTTACTCTAGTATCGGATCATTTAGTAATTTCTAACAAAAATGCTATGGAATGGAAAAACATCGGGAGATCCCGATGTGCGTACCATCTCAAATTTTTTACGGCTACGTGACTTAAGAGGATGCTGAAAACTTCACCAACAAAATACATATGACTCATGACATTTTTCTGCAAAGTTCACGTCGTATTGGTTCTACAGAATTGCAAATGCTTTTACGTACGTTACTTTGAAAATACGTGCAAAAATAAATAGGAGCATTGCTCAATATGACGAAAACGAAAACGAAATGTTTAATGTAAGATCTTAAGTTATCAGTTAACGTAATATTTGCCTAATCCAAAAATTTCGCAGCCTGTACGTACCGTGTGCATATGTATGCTCTAAATAGAAAAATTTTGAAGAACATTGCTGTACCTTTGCATTTGAATTCAGAAGCTTAAAATATTGAAAAAGTTTGCAGAGATTTCTTTACTTACGTGGCTAGCTTTTTTGCTGAATAAAACAAAGCAATACACATTTTCGCAAGTTCTGAATGTGCCATAAATATGAAAAGAATGTAATTGAATTAGTGACGATCATCTCTTACCAACATTGTTTAAGTTCGTCATCGACCTCAGCATCCTCTTAAAGATTTCCTAAGATCGAGGGGCGAGACTCGGAGAATCGCTCAAAATCTAAAAGCGGAATTGACGACGATTCTACCGAGGAAGAAACGTCGATGTTGTTCAAGCCGTCGATACTTATGGGGTCGTCGGGCGGTTAGGTGGTCTCCCGTTAATGCGTGCTCACCGCAATAAACTTTTTTCCCGGCTTACCAAACGGGTGATATAACGCTTGATATCCCCCGGCGCCCGATATCTGTCGCGAGCATCGCTCGGCTCAAGTTTGCCGAGGACGTAAGAGGATTCAGGGGAGACGCGCCCTTATCCGCAGGTAAATATAGCACGCAAGAACAAAAATGCTCTATTCACTTTGATGATGCGGCTCTCGAGATAAGTATACGGGCAAAAAGCTCGACGAGAACACAGCGCCCGCATCCGCGTCTCTAGAGTTGCACGATAAAAATCACGCCAAGCGTTGTCAAAGCAATAATCGAAACGCGGGATCAATTGACACGGAGGCGGTGGTGATGGTGGTGGCGGTAATTAAGCGCGCGAGTGTGTGCGAACGTCTAGGCAGTGGCGTAATTTAATTTTTCAATTTATTTACATGACGCCTCGTCTCCCCCTGCATATTAAATGTATGCAATTTGATAAGGGTTCTTTAGATCAGGCGAATCTAATTAGGTCAAGCAAGCATTTACGGAAGTTTAGGCAAACAGTTTAACGTTATCCTTCCGTCGCGCCGAGGAATTTCAACATTTTACTCTCTCACGTCGCGATAAAAAACTTCTCTTAACCTTCCAATTTTGTACCTTTTTGCATAGGACTTTCATTTTTAGGACTCGAGTTCGTGCTTTATCGTTCCTTCTCCCGGTGTTTTAGAAGAGAATGCTTTTTCCTGCACGTGGAATTTTTGGAATATTGCTTTAGGGACCGACGTTTCACGCTCTCGCTCACGTGTACGCGGAGACACGCACCGACTGCAGGACGTTTCACGGTTGAGGCAACGTTCTAGTCGAAGGACATACGGAGGAGCAGGAGATTCCAATTTTTACGTGGATCTCGCAAGAGAGGAGGAACGGTCATGCCGGCCGCGGGAGGATGCGATCTTGAAGAACGCAACGCGCGAACGATCGCGCATTCAGGGTCGTTGCGGTCGCGGGGTGGCATAGAGAAGCGAACGTTGGCGGTGGTATTAACGTAACCGACGCTCGTTACTTTCCACTTAGGCGGTCGAGAGAGATGCGCCTCGCTTCAGCTGTACAACGTGCTTTTCCCGGGTTCGCTCCTCTCTCCTACTCCTTGCCTGTACTCTCTTACCGTCTCTCCCTGTCATCCTTACCAGCCAAGAAGTACCGACCGCCACTCCGTGCCCTTCCGACGAAAAGTCGCTGCTATTATTTCAATTATTAAAACGCGCTACGCCACGGTGCCTCTCTGTCTTCCTGCGATGGCGCTTTTAAAGCCCGCGCCAGCAGTCGGAACGTTTTCCGATCAACCCCCTGCCGTGCTATTACCACTGCCCCGTCGAGAATCGTGACGTTCGAAACGGCAAAACTTCTGACTCGGACGTTGCCGGCGATATATGGCGAGCACGGAGACACGACGAGTCTGTCCACGCGAGCGCATGAAACACTCGCCAGAGCTTTCGTGATTGCCGGCAATAAAAGTCGTCGGCAGCGATTGCCATCTAAATGTATGCGAAAACGCAGCGGCTGCGGCGGCAGCGACGACGACGACGACGACGATGGTGGTGGAGTCGTTCGGCGAAAGGGACGAACGTTGGGCGACGTGCAGTTTAACTCGGCGCGAATCAGCGGCGGAAGGGCGCGCCTTTCGCTTGCACGTGCTCGTTCTGCGGCTACGTCGCGCGTTGCACGTAATATTCGGCGATTACGAGTTAATTACGCGGCACGGCGAAATTATCTGCCATTATCGCCGCTAATGAAGCAATTTCTGACACCTACTTAATTGCGCGCTCGGATGAATGGGCGAGCGGTTAGATTCGGGGGAGGTCGGTGGAGGAGGTTATACTCGTGACGCACGGTGCGGGGCGAGGATGCAATTTCTGGCGGAACGTACACGTCGAACGCGGATCGTGCGATTGCGCGACGTGACGAGTTTGCGACGCACAAATGACGCGACTCGAGAACGCATTCGCGTCGGAAGTTGACGCGTGAATGGGAAAAAAATTGCGCGGAACGTCTAATTTTGCGGACGCGTTGATACATACTTGCGCAGACGAGCAAACGAAAATTCCCGCCTTGGAAGCTCCCTCGATATAACCTCGATATAACCTCCACGGGCCGCGGATAAACGACGGAACGTTATTCTTGAATTAACTCGAGTGGACTCGGCGGAACGCAGCTTCGAGACTCGCTCGTTTAAAATTCCGCTTTCGACGGGAGCGCTGACAAATTACGATCATGATTATTATACAGAGTATAAAATAGTATTCTATATTGTACGGAAAAAGTATGTTGTTGCAGCTCTTCCTTTTTTCATAAAAATACTTCTCAGTTTTATTGTGTTTCCACTGAAAGAAAAAAATATCTGAGAAACAAAAAATATTTATTCGGTGGTAATGTATTGATAACACATTTAATTAAATTTAAATTCTTTTCTCTCTCTCTCTCTCTCTCTCTCTCTCTCTCTCTCTGTAAGGATTGTATACAATTACTGTCATATGAAAAGAACTCTTTTAAGAAAGTATATATTTTTTCATTTGATAATATCTTATATTAGCATAAATCAATATGTTATCGATATACTCACCGAGTAAATATTTTTTATTTCTTAAATATTTTCTCTCAGTGCGAGAATAGATTGACAGCAAGGCTCATCTTACTAAAAAACATAGCGAATTACGCTAGAAACCTAGCAAATTTTTTTAATAGCATTTTTCACACAATTCCTCAAGTATAAATGAAGTGAAAGGATAGTCAATCACTGCAGAATGTCGATCTATTCCTCGGTTACAAACTAACCGAGTAATTTTTGCTGTAAGATCCTCTCCGTGTATGGCAAACTGACAGGTGGCATGCTGACAATTACGAACGTTCATCGCACGGGAACGATGACACAGTCTCTCACGACGCTCGTTAGCGTTACCGATTCGCGACTCTGACCGTATGCCACGGGGGGATGGCACTTTCGGCCGTCACGACGTATATGTACGTATGATACGGCCGGGTGTCGTGAGTGGATCGCACTAGGTACCTACCGCGGCGGTTGAACCGAAAGCATCGGGGAATTGCTCCCTAATTTCGAAGCCGCCCGGGTTATACCACTCTCTTGCTCTCCTAACGACTACACCTCACGCCACGCGATTACCATGGGACTTTCGGGGGCGGAGGGCGAGCGACGCCATCGATTTCGAAGTCGGAGCGCGCTTCTCTTTCTCTCCCGCTTTCGCTCCGCACGCGCGGACGTCTCTACGGTGCTGGCTCGTATGTGTCTATGCGTCTCGCGGACATTCAGCATTTAGCGTGTCGCGCGCACACGGAGAGACCGCCGACAATGAAACTGTCGCGGCGCAATATTTTCCCTCCCCGGCCGGCCGTTCCAATATCGCGCGACACGCGCCGTATTTAATTCCCACCGTCGACGTATTTAATGCACATCGCATTAATTGAAATTTCGCGAGTCCGGCGTGTGCGCGCGCGACGTGTCCTCAATTTTAATGTCGTTGTAAACGCCATTGTCGCGAAACTCGGCGCTTCTCCTGCGTGTGACGCGACATGTAACTACTTACAGCGCCGTTCGCTAATTAATTTTGTATTACGATGCTAATTTCTCGCAACAACCGCGGTAACGCGTGCGCGCTGCGATCGATCGATACGTTGCTCCGAAAAAGTGGGCTTGTAAAAATCACAATCTTTCAACTAGCGGTCTCTTTAAGAGAAGCGAGCAAGAGGAGGAGGAGACTGTGGCGGCGTGGTCCCGCGCGTCTAATTTTACTCGTCACTCGTGGCGTCATCCGTCACTCGAAATTGGCAGATCGCGGTGTAGTGGTGGTGTCGCCTTCTCTACAGCTAATTACGTAACCAGGCCGACATTTCCCGATGGCTTCGAGACAGAAATATTTGGCCGGTAATAACCACGTCGTTTTGCGTCTCCTATCGCGCGCGAAGCGCCAGCGGGAAAGTGTCCATCAGCGGAGATCACGATTCAATTATTTCTACGGCGCGTCTGCGATGGGACGGATATTTTATGCAAGGAGAATAACTATTGGCTGACGACTCAATTTTATCGAAATACGCTGGCGAATGTACGGCTCGTATCTTCCGGGACGCGAGAAAGCGCGTTGGATTTCTTGGCAGATGGATGACTGAAATGCGCAAGAGCTCGTTCCATAATTATTGGTTACAATGAAGCCTTCGAAAGACCGGACAGTCTCGGTTGGTGTGACTCGACGAAAATAATTTATCGTCCACGCGCAATTTGGCCGCGAGAATGACGCCGGATCTGCTCTCTCTCTCTCTCTCTTTCTCTTTCTCTCTGGGAGATGCACGTTATCTTCGCGATCCTCGCGCGATTCCGAAGATGATCGATCGCTGGACGGCAAGGTCGATGCGAGGGGAAGCGGCGCGTGAAAATAAACGAGCAGAACGGTGCGCGTAGTTAACCCGGAAGAGACAGATCTCTCGTCCTCCGAAAATCGCTATAATTAGAGAGACCGAAGTCATAAATCGAGATAGCCGGGCGCAGCGGGCACGACGCGACGACGTATTCGCGCCGCGGGGAATTTTGTGAAAATTAAGGGCCGCGTTTTAAAGCGGAACGCGCACAATGCCGCGCTAAAAGCGCTCCTCGAGCGTCTTACGGTGGCGTTGTGTGATATATAGCCGACGTAGACCTTTCGAGAGCACACCGTCACGGTCCTTAGAAGCCAGCGCATAAAACCTTGGTAAATAGAACATAAATTTCTTCCCCGACGATGGGGAGACGTTCAAATAAGAGAGCAGCAAGCGCATCGCCGACCGGCCAACGTTATCTTCGCGCGTAACGTCGGCAAACCTGCCGCGGCGCACGCTCTCTCCTCCACCTCGTCGTCGTAGCCGCCCCGATGTGTATGTAGCCGCGTACGCTAGGCACATCCGGGGGATGATAATTCCTAGCAGTCTGGCAAACGATCAACATCGCACGCGCGTTCGACGTATACCCCGTGTAAACTCGCCCAACTCCCGGTGGGACTGCGGCGCGACGCGACACGACGCGGCGCGACGCGGCGCGGCGCGGGCGGGCGGAGACAGATAGCGTGGCAAAGGATTAGATTGGTACAGGTAGTCAAATAACAGTTCCGACATCTCTCCCAACCCGGGCAATAAGTCATTTGGCATCCGTAAATTGTCGGGGGGCTGCGGCGAGAGGGTTCGCTATTGAGATTAGAAAGCGGAGCTCGTCGCGCGTTAGGAACGCTTAGGACAGACGCCGTAAATGATAGTAAGGTGGGACCGATCAAGCCACGTTTAACTCTCGCGCAAACTTTCGCACATTTTTTATTCCTCCTCCCTTCCTCCGCTCAAACTAATCTTTCTCCGTAAGATGAACAAACAAGCGGTCCTCGTGGGATACGTTCTTCACGTTCGCGCGCGTAATAAGCAAGTATCACGACTATAATTCAGTTTGTAAATGCGCGTTCAGTGACGTAAAAATATCAATGCCTGGACGTGTACCTAACTCTAGACATTGCAATTATTTAACCCTCACATGCACTGAGAATAAAATACTTGAAAATCTATTTGTGGGGGGTGCAAAGTTTACTTACGGAAATAAATTTTATATCCTACAAATAAATTTTCAAATATTTTTTCTCAATGCGGCACACATGTTTTACATGTTTTAGGCACCTTAATTTGGCACATCGGCGTTGTTTTCGTTTTTTATCGTACCGGCCGACAAAATAGCCTGAATAAAAGGACCTAAAGGATTGTATATACTGTGTGTGTGTGTGTCAATCGCACTAATTTACGCGCTTCTCGCACGACGCTGTTCGTACAACACGGAACGTAAGTTCGAAGGAGCATGCAAAGCTGGAACGCGGCAAATGCAGCGCGACATTCTAGCGCGACTGTGAGGAACGAGCGCGCAACTAATTGTCCTGATTTATGCACGCCGCGCGAAACGCTTAAGCAGCAACGTCCGACACCGCAACCGCCCCAGGGCAACGCGATATTCAATTATATGGCCAGCTGGCGACCGTCCAATCGTACTTCGGTCGCTTTGATACCATTCGTTCGATCATCGAGCAGCGCGCGCGCGGCTCTCTTCTCCACGCTACGTCGATAAGGGCGGGCTAAGCGCGACCACGCATGAAACTACCCCATTCCCTTTCACGAGCGTAAGCCTCCGGATGCGGAAGCGATACCACCCGCCCGATCGATCGATGCTGTCCAAACGATGTATTTATAGATGCCTCTGTCTCCAGGATATTATGTGATCCCTTTGCCGTCCCCGCGCGCTGTTGTGCGTTGCCGTTATTCCCTTCTTTCGCGCGGGACGCTTTGTCACATGCCATGCGTTTCGCGCATTGTGTTATGTTATACTTCCTACCGTGCGCGTGATTCATGTGTATGTGTGTGTGTTTTAGACGCTTCGTCGATGTCTAAATAAACGATTGCATCATGAAAGGCTTCAGAAAAACATTTCACCGCGAGACACTTGTAGAGACATCGCTCGTTATACTAGTTTTTCTCGCGTTTTCATTAATTCCGGCTTTCTCGCCTTTCGTCTTTCGTTTTTCCTTTTTTGAGGGAAGTCGCGCGACGAGAAAGTGAACGATAAAATCTAGTTACCGCGTAAAATTAGCGCGAATGTCGCGTCTGGATGATTTCCCGTCGCGCTTGCGCGTCGTCCTTTTGACTCTTTCGCCGCAAGTCGCGAGAGCAACAGCATGATAAGAACTATTTTAACGCGACGAGCAAAACAATAGACACGCGGAGTCATAAATCGATCGGGCTAGAAAATGTTACCGTAATGACCGTCTCACTATATCTTACGACCACGCGTCTCTCTCCTTTGTGGTCGGGCCGCGCGCGGTTCAGGCTGGCAGTTCCATCATTGTCACCTACGGGGGCGGCGGCGGTCTCAATGTAATGTCACCGCGCGTCTATTTATCATAGAGACGTACATATTTTTCTTCAGGACGTCTGCAGTATCGCGGGCTTCATGAGCACGGATTCGATAAAAAGAAAGAGGAGAAAAAAACTCAGCTAGATTATTTCCGGAATCCTTTAATCTCTTTCCACGCCAGCTACGCTGAAACCCATCGTCCCTCCCCCCCCCCTCTCTCTCTCACCCCCGTAGAACGGCATTTCCTTAAACCAGCCAAGTGCATCGCAACTTGGAAGTAACGTTTCGTGTACTATAGCGTTTATGCGCTTTTTGTCATTACCGGCGGAACGTGTTCTCCGATGAACTTCGCTCCGATGTAAATAATTTTGCGCTGCGAGCTAAGGACCTCGGTCGCGACCCGGCTACATTTTTAAATCCCTCGCGTTGCTTCTTACGCGAAGAAAATTTTATTTCCCCTTCCGTTCGTTGAAAATAAAAGCAGCAAAGGATCCGTTAATACCGAGACGTTTGCGTCTTCCTTCTATTGAAGAGAACGAAATGCATTCTCGCGATGCCGCCCCGTAATTGGCTCGGTGTACTACCGCTAATATAAAAATGTGCACGAATAGAATCTGCGAAAAGTGCACGGGCACGATGTAGCGGGTTTAATGAAAATTTCGATGATCAGCGCGTTAGTGGCGCACGTTTTCTCGCGGGGGCCGTTTAATTCCCGACCAACTCGAGCGCGTCACAGACGCCTCGATGACATCAAAAGCCGCGCGAAAGGAGCGTATGCGCGCGCGCTGACATGCGCCTTTTCGCACCGTGAATTTCTATTATCGGAGACGCTCCGAATTACCACACACCGGAAAGGATGCAGATTGGTACCAGTCTGCTCCCCCTTTTCCTCGTCTCTTTACCAGCCTCCCGCGCCGCCAACCTAAACCGCACCCTCTCATTCTCTCAAGCGCGAACCGTCAGCCTAGCTACTAAGAGGATATGCGCTTGAAGGATAAAAAGGGAGACCGAATGAGAGAGCGTCAGAGAGTGAGAATGGCGGAGATGAGGGGGGTGGGATTGAAAACGTGTGGATGGCCGAGGAAGATGGTGGGAGGCCAAAGTTGACAGCGGAAAAATTGGAAAACGTGGATTAAAGGGCCTTTTACGTGACGGAAATACCTCCGCTGAGACGACAACGACGACGACGACGACGACGACGACGACGACGATGACGACGACGAAGAGAACGAGGACATCGGCGACATTCGGGCACCTAAACGGAGATGACGGCCAATTCGACGGTGTCGACCAAGGGTTCGGAAACTAACGGCGGCTGGCCGGCGCGGGAAGCCCCTCGGAAGCGCCGCAGCCCGTCGACATCCGTCGCTAATTGCTTCCATTAAAGCGCGACGGATGACGACGGCAGCCGCTCGTCCAAGTAATAGAGTACGAATCGGTCGGGCGGGAGATCGCGCGGATACCTCGCGACCTCGCAGCCGCGTTCGGAAGCGCGACCTGATGAAGAGAGTTTTACGGCCAACGCGGGAACTTGCTCATCGTCCTCCTTGGACCGCTTCGCCGGGATTAAGCATCGCCGTCAAGCGCATACACGCGGGGAAGTTGGGCGAGCCGAGGCACGAGCTCCCTCGCTCCGTTCTTTCTCAGTTTCTCTTCTCTCTTTCTCTCTCCCTCGTTACCCTGCTCGGAAAATTTAAAGGTGAATTCGCGGCCAGAGCCGCCCTCGGGGGTAGAGCGCGAGGAGTCAGCAAAGTTCACCACCGTTTCATCGAAAAGAAGAGATCGCGAAGAGGCACTTGGACTATGACGCGGCTACCATAAGCACCGGCCGGATTATCGATCATCCCGCCGGTTTATGCGCCTATACTATTCTTTATCGGAGTTATATGACGTTCTTAACAATAAGCCTTGAGAGTCGGTTACTTCTAATTAATCGAGGTTACGAACAACTTGGCTCGGGCGATCCTTCTCCTCGAGTGAACCGAAGTTAACCTCGTAATGTATTACTCGTTACTCTTCCGAAGGGAATCGTCAGCGGCAAATGTTTCTTTGCTTTCGCCGTGATTGGATAAAATGCTGTGAAATTACGAGCTTTCTCTCTCCTGCTCGCTCTCTCGTTACAATGTCGTTTCGCTGATGAATAAAAGATTAACGAATGACGACGCGCACAGCCGTTCCGCGCGTGCCGCTAAAAACCCGCAAAAAGTTCGGACTACAAACGCCCGGGAACCGACGGTCGCGTCACCTAATTATTGACTTTTTAAAAGGCCGTTTAGAGAGCGGCAGTCGTGTCACGAGAGCGTTTTGCAGCGACGAGGAACGTCGATAGAATCTCTATAAATATTCTTCCCCACCGCGAGACCGCGTTTCCGGAGTCCCGCTGCAATTCTACAAATGTCCGACAACGCGATCGCATTCCCGCTGTCGATAAATTCACCGACGGCCAAATGGCAGAAATCGTTGTGCGCATGCGCAAGGAGAGGAGAGGAGAGAAAAGAAGGTACTCGCGCGCGCGGGCAGGAAGATCGATAGCAATCAGAAACGACGAGATCGGAGCGACAAGCGTCCGAGTCGGATGCGCGAACGACAGGTGGGTTTGCGGACGACGACGAGTTCCAGGCCATTACTACTACTGAATATTTCAGCAATGGGACGCGACGACCGGGGCTGGTTGCCTGAAGGGGCCACCGAGGAAACGGACCACCCCCGCCTCTATTATTTATTACGTTACACTCGGAGCGGGGGCAAGGCTCTCTCTCTCTCTCCTCTCCTCTCCTCTCTCCACTCCGCTTGTGGAGCCGACCAGATCCTCCTACCGTTTCCCTTACCGGCCCCCGGCGTCATCCCGGCCCCCGGTGTCATCCCGGCCCCAGCGCATCCTCGCGCATTATTCATACGGCGAAATTTGAATTATACATTCGATAGGACGTCGCGACGTCCGCTACCGTCGCGTTTCTCGTAGTCCGAGCGCGCGGGGGACGCGCGACGCCGCGACGCTAAATACCTCGACCGGTTGCGCGGCGCGCGTTTAAGGAGCAATAACCGAGGCGATTTGACTTTGAACGCTAGAACGCGGCGGGAGCTATCATCACGTCACACGAGAGATGCAAATGTCGCGCGAACCCGCGATAGATGAGCGCGAGAGCGCGAAAGAGTTCCGTCGCGAAACGGATAAGGAATGTTTAATGTTCTCGCGCGGCCTAATCTCTGTCTTTTAATCCGACTGTTGTCCGGGAACGTTACGGTGTATATAACTAGGAGAGCTGTAATAATAAAAGTAATAATAGCGCGTATTTTAAGAGATGTTATCGCGTTTGTGTCACATTATTATCTCCCTTCGCGCCATCCAGTATTTTCCCAACATCTTTCCTTTTTACGCTAACATTCTTTACGGCAACATTGTATCTGATAAGTTTGATGTTCGCTTAATTCTCCTCCTCTTTCTCTCCCGTTCTCTCCCGTTTCTCTCAGGTATCTTCATCCTTACGACAGAACCCTTCTTTAGAATACCGAATTTCACGACGTCATGCATTCCAATTAGAAAAGTTAAACGCGACGCGTCGCTTACTTCTTGCGTCACCTTTTAGCGCGTCACTCGCTTCTCAACTTGCCTCGTAACCCTTCATCAACCGTTTCAGCCAGCTTCTTATATCGCGCTGATGTAAATCCGTGTCTGCATCGCTAGCGGAGCATAGAGACTTGTCGAGTTAAACTCCGCGGATGCGTTGCTCGACAAGAGAGAGAGAGAGAGAGAGAGAGAGAGAGAGAGAGAGAGAG
>NW_022639597.1:380338-390483 GCF_010583005.1 Odontomachus brunneus
GACTGCTATTAAAAAGAGATATGATTGTCTCTGTACACGCGAGCGCGGAAAACGCGTCGTTCGCGCTGTGTTCCTCGTAAAACGAGTCACGTGCACGCACGCACGCACGGCGTATGTACAATCGGTCGTAACGCGCGCGCTGTAGCCGGGCGATCCGGAAATTGAATCTGGCAATGGACTGCCTGTGCGAGTAATTTTTCCTGCTGCTCGCGCCGTGACGCCGCTGGCTCTTCAGGTGCGTCTAAACGGACGATTTTTTACAACGATTAATTCCAACGGTACAAGAGTCAACGATTCCTACTCTCAAAAGTATTATCGGCGTAATCTTCACTGACACGCTGCACTTATAACTGGTGGTTCAATTATAAATACAGCACTGCAATCGATAAAGTCTCGCCGAAAGAATCAATTAATAGTAGCAATTATTCTCATTATTGAGTTGCAGTTTGCAAATACAAAAGGTTTGTTCCTTTTAGCTTAACTGATCCGATTTAGCTTGACATCCGAACTGATGCGTGCTGGTGCAATAAGTTAGAATGAGACAAATATATTTTTTCTCTAACTTATTGCACCAGTTCAGGCAGTTCAGGTAGAAATAACAGATTCCGGCAGTGTTATTGCACGCAAATCATATGGAAAATTCCATCTTTACAAGCACAGAAAGTTGAATTTGGAGTAGCATACGACGAATATGTATATTGCAAGTTTTGCAGTGAGATCTCACTTTCAAAAATCAAAATTAGTGAGATATAAGACAAAGCAGTAAAGCGAAATTATATCTATTAAAAATCAGTAAACATTCACTGCTTATCGGTGAAACGCTCCTGAGTAAAACAACATTTTTACTGGTTCACTTTAAGAGAGAGAGTTGCGAGAAATAAGTTGCGCTGTGGAGCTTTCTGCAAGTATCATCACGATATCACGAACGCTACCGTGGCGAACGCGATCGAGTATCGCCCGAGGAATACACGGCGACTGATTATCGCGAAGCACTTACAACGAAACAAATCGCTAATTGCGGAAGAAAAGATAACTTCTTTTTCGCCCGCGCCTTTGATGACCGGCTGAAAATGAGAAGAGTAAAAGCGCGATAATAAAAAGTACATTAGCACACGGCGGGTAATTATAACGTGAGGGAGATGGAGAATGAAAGAGTGGATAACGGAGAAATTCAAGCGGCGGATACGTATTCTAAAGAAATGTACATCAAAGTACCGTTGGGACTCCCCAGCCTGGGACGAAGAGTGTGAAAATCCAGAAACGCTATTCTCTACACCTCCGTGAAAAGGACTCCCCGGAGGTACATCCGGCTAGTCCGACTACACCGGCCTGGAATTAACCCGAAATTAACCGTCGAATAACCGGCGATTAAGCTATTATGTTCTTAGATCGCGCGCGCGCGCGTGCGTGCGGATACCACGGTGCGGATATCGCGGCGCGGAGAAATATCCCGACGTATAAAGCAGGAGTAATGAAAACGGACGCTCGGGGAAATTTCACTACGAATACCGATCGAGAATTGACTCTCGCGCAGTAAAGAAACCCTACTTCCGTTCCGTTCTACCTAAATTAAGTCATCGCGATTGTGAGACGTACTTTTTGAAGTTTGCATTCAAGCTCACTACGCTGTTCATCGAGGCAAGTTTATGCTAACGCATTACGGCTCAGGCAGCCGTCTCTCGTCTCGGGGAAACACGATTATAACACTACTACTTCTGGCCGACCGGATTCTCTGGATATTTTCCCTCTTCCGTCTACAATCGGTTGCCAAGACGCGACGATTAAGCCACTATTTTCTTGGCGGCACGCCCGCCGTTTCCTTTGAGTCTGCTGCTACTCTACCCGGCTCAAAGTGCAGCAATCGCGCCGGGAATGCGCGAGTTACGCTGTAATCTCTTTCGCAGTGTCCGCCGACTTAATGGAAATATCAATGCGCCGGTGCAGAATTTCATTGCGCATTGAAAGTTCAATGCACCGGCAAATTAACCCCTTGCGTTGACTTTTAATTGATGTTCGCGTGGGACATGTGCGTCTATTTAAATTGACGCACACAGAAGAGAACAAAGGCTGAGATGTGTTGGATGATTTTGCTCATAAATAGTAAAACATTTGGGAGGTGTGATTTCCACAGCAAAGGATTAATTACGCAAGAGCCCTTGCAAATCGCTCATAAACGAACGCATAACCGCGGTACTCCGAGAAACGAGTCGAAATTTCGCTTCTACGTTAACCCTGCAAATTCCATCGAACTTGAAGAATTAATGAAGGTTGATTAGGAGATTGCAAAAGTTCGTCAAATCAATAATAATTTTATAAACTCGAAAAACGAATTATTTTGCAGAAGCAGAATCAGAGAATCGTTTGATGGGTGACAGAAAGTGGTGAATAACAATAGTAAATATTTTAATTATACGCAAAATTATTATTGATAAAAGAAATATGACTTATAATCCAACGAATTTTTGCAAGCCGCTAATATAACACATTTCATATAAGCATACACCTTACCTTTGATACTGACAAGTAAAACTCGTCATAACTTTTTCATACTAAATAATATGAAATAATATAAGGAAATAATGGGAATAATAAGAATAAAGTAAATAACAACTTTTTTTCTTTAGAAACATACTATTTTTCTTCGTTGCAGCTCTTAAAAGAGCTGATGTGGAAGCTATAAAGCAAAGATAACAGTTATGTGTCCAATAATGCCACCTTTATCAACAGAGATTTAAAGTTAAATTCCGTATAATAACAAGGTTAAACAGAAAGAAAATATTGGCGGACGCAAATAAGATTGCGCTCACGGCCCAAAGAGCATTATTGGACGTAAAAAATCAGCACTTGCAAGATTTAAACTAAACTCTAAGGTTAGCATTCATAATCGTATATTATTTACGATATTTAATTGAGAGCACAATTATAGATTTGTATTCATGAATTGTTATTCAGCTGTTTGAATCAGCATTTATTACCGTATGAAATGCAAATATATGTTAACGAATAATCCAAGATTCATGAAGCAATAATTATTTGTCAAATGACGATAGCGCGTGCTATGAATGCCGACCTAAATTTCGACTCGAATATCTCCTTATTTTCGGTAAATTCGTCCATTAAAATCGGACATATCCTTCATAATAAATGATTTGACACACCTGGAAATACTTGCCACGTCGCTGCCCGTATCCCGGCGTCCTGCTTCCTCCCCCTTGGCCTCTGCATCCAGCATCCTGGCTTCCGGCTGTTCTGTCGTGGCACTTTGGATATTCCCTCATGGCACTGGCACTGACACTAGCACTGACACTGACACTCGCGTAGACACGATTCGATTGGACGCGCGTTAATTAACACTATATACCGGCTAGAGTATAACCAAATATTTCAAGAGTCTAGAAGAATGGTAAACTAACGCACCGACACACGTACGCCGCGTCGTGGTGTGTGTCGCTCGACGTTTCGAGACGTAATGACGCGCGAGAGTACTAGGACAATGAGCAAGAAGAAAAAAAACGTTCCCCACCACAAAGCATTCAATCGTCAACGATCATCGTCTGCCAGTCAATAACACGCGTAATCTCGGCGGAAACAAAAACAATCGGTTCCGAAAATGTTGCCCGATTCCTATCTTATCGACATCGTTTGTTTACTTCTTGTTACAAGATTATTATTGTTATTATTGTTATATACTGATCCTCGATTTAAATTTCCCTTAACGCTTAGCATTCCAGGACATACAGCTCTGCTATTTTTCATCAAACATCAAACCCATTATTCGCCCATATTAGATATTTAATATTTGCTTATCGCAATTGTATCTGCAATCATATATATTGCATAATTATGACACTGTTGAAACTAAAAATGTATAAAATGCAAACAGAGAGAGTATATTGAGATAATCGAATATTAAATTTTGAAATATCTATTTCTGAACTACTATTATATATAGGATAAAATATAGCATGTAATGTATATAGCATATAAGATATATATCTCGCGACTTCCTATTGGTTCTACAAATTCGACGGAATCTACAGGACTAATTTAAGAACGAAAATTTCGACTCGTCGTAACGAACTCTTCTAGGCCGTGGATCGCGAATATTCCACGGAATAGTCGGTCCCGCGCTAACTTTGTTTAAATAGAAAAGAGCGCGGTTTAAAAATTCATAGGAGAACAGTACGTGTGAGCGCACGAATAGCGCGGCTCTCATATCCACCATAAAACGGATCGCGTGTACCTGCAGGATGGGAAACGCGTACTTCGACCGTCGGCCACGGTTCATCGTTGATCCGGAAATTGGATCTGCCAATAAACTAGCTGTGCAAATAATTTTTCTTCTTTTTCCCCTGCACCGGCGTCAATCAGAATCGCTCGCTCCGCGCGCGCGCGCATTCATATGCTGAAAATTCACGCTTTCTCGCTCCTCGCGTCCTCAGAAACAATTTTTCCTCGTTCGCTCCCGCGATTTCCGCGACAACAAGGCGATTGTATAAAAAAAAAAGATGTTAGAAGCAATTTGTTCGTAACCTTACGTATTATTGTGTGCCATTAATTTTTTATTCTAAGTTTTAACTGTTTTACGCGTTACGATGTATGTATCATGCGCGTTCTGTGTTTTGACGACCAGGTCGGTTTCTAATTGTCTTTTAAACGCGCGGGACTCGTACGAGGCGGCTAATAAAATGACTTATTAACCAAAAGTGCTTTCACTTCTGTTGGGTTTGTCGAGTAAGCGGATTCCTCTCGGACAAACATGAAAGCCTCGTTAGGGAGCAAGCGGCGCGCGAAAAGCCCTCAAAAAATCAGACTCCCCTTAAGCAGAAAAGGGATCTCGACGTTCAGCCGGCATCAAAGCTCATGAGAATTGGTCTGGTCGTGAGTTTCCGACATTAATGCAAGCTGGTAAACTCGGCGGATACGATAACTGACGTGAGAAGGAGAGGGACTGACAATAATTTATAGCGAAGTAGGGCAGCCCGAATAATTAGAGACACGCGAGCGGGTACACACGCCACTCTTTGAAAGTGAAATTTCTTCACTCACTCACCGCGAGAAGCGCGCCTTTTCGTCGCGTTTCTAACGTTCGAGAGACACTTTATCTCTCGTCGTTTTTCGCAACGCTAGTTTGGCGATGACGAGCGGCGCGTATAATTACAGAGGCGACAAAATAACTCGCATCTATTTGCAAGAACAGATTCACGCTTGCCAATTGACTCAATCGTATGATCCGTGGTGAGTATAAAATCAGCACTTTCGCAGTTGTACCACTAATTACCCAATATTCCGCATATTAAAGAAAGTTCACCCGGAAGAGAAATTATCTAATCAAAAAGCGTTCCTTCTCTCTGTTTTTCTTCTCAGCGCCCACTGCATTCAATCCTTCCAAGTGTTACGCCCTTAGTTCAAGGAACTTGTGTCAATAGACAACTTAAAATGAAACGAGCGAAGCTCAAGCTCTCGACTATTAAACGAGACGGAAGAAAAGGAGGTGGTGGAAGAGGAGGATGATGACGGAGGAGGCGAGAGGGAGAGAGGACGGGGGGAAGAAAAATCGCGCCCTCACTTTCCGGCTTTCGGAAGACTCGCGGAGAGATCGAGCTCTCGTTGTGTCGCGCCTGCAATGAATTACTTCTCATAAAGCAACTCTTTAGTTTCCGCTCTTCTATCTAGTTATTCGTCTCTCCTTTTGGAGAAAATCGAGGTCCGCTCTCTTTTTCTTCCTATACAAATAACAAATCGCCGCGTTTCTTCCGTTGGTTTTGAAAAGTCCCGCCAACGGGAAGTCTCGGCCTCCCCCGGCGGGGACGTCAAATGTCAGCCGAGGAAAAAGGCGCAGGCGAAGGAGAAACAGGCGGATGAGTCTCCCCTTTTTTGCGGGGGGACAGAGCGAAGAGATTGAGCTCTTACGTGTCACGTGTCACACCCCCGACGAATTACATCTCGTAAAGTAACGTTACCGCGTCCCGGCTTCTCATCTTCTGCCACCGCCCGACATTTCCCCGCGCGGTCCCTGTCTAGGGAAACGTTTCCTTTATTTTGAAGAATCCCAGGCAATAAGAGAGCCCCGCGAGAGAGCCTCAGGTTGGCTCCGGCTTTTTGCGGCGGGGGAGCCTTAAATGCCGACCGCGCCGAATTCAACGCCCCTCGCCATTCTCCGCAATAAGGAAAAAGGACGACGCCGTAGCCGCAGCCGCCGCTTGACGCGCACTGCAACGAAATGAAACGTCCACGTGGACAAACGTCGCGCATTTTTGCTCGTCGCCGTTGATCTTAAGTATTCGCCTTGGGCGTTATTGCGACGTGCCTGAATAATAAATGCACGACAAAGCGCGGAGGTGTCCTCCTTTTCTCGTTGACGAAGAGAGAAGGTATTTTTACGGAAATCAAACATTAATTCTCCAGCTTTCACTGGACAAGACGTACTCTCGCTCATCGGATCTTCGCGATTACGTTCGCTTAAAATAGCGGTAAAATTCTTTTCTGGCGTGAGATCTCGCGCGCGCAATTAAATGGAATTCTAGAGTGTCGCTAGTAATTGACGGGATCGCGTCGTTTACTTCTACTCGACCTGACACGCGTGACTACGAGAAATTGCATGCTGCCAGTCACCACAGCGAATGACAGATTAGAGTGTCCGAATGGAAATAACACATCGCGCCGATATAAAACGCGGCGGTGTTCAAAATTAGACCAATAAACTGTCTTCGCGCGCGCGCATAACTTTACATCCGCGTTTCTTCGCGTGTCGCATAAAGAATAAGAATAATACACTTCCCGCGAACGCGCAGAGGCTGAATATAATTCCGTCGCTTCATTACATTACTCATCTCTCGCGGACGGGGGATGTCCGCGGGAAAATTAATTTATGAAATATATATGTACGCAGACCGTCTCATTGTGTCGTCTAACGTAGCGGCGCGTACGGCGGTTGTCGTGAATCGAGAGGAAATACAGTATTTTCCCAGCGCCGCAAACAAACATTATCCACGGCTGTGAACATTACCAAGCCCTTAGGGACTTTCAACTACGTTGCGCGAGATGTTTTATTCACTTTGGCCGCATGGCGAACTGTATCGCGACAAAAAGTCCATTTTGATTCACTGTTGAATAAACTTGACTAATTAGTGGTGCGTTGCACCGCCCATATTCGGCAATAGAAGGTAATATTAATTTCTCAAAATGCTATTGACGATCAATTGTTGTCGCGGTACGCTCGGCACATTCGATATTATATATGTGTTTTTTTTTATTTTCTGTTTTGCACATACCAAAAGCGTCGGGGATCGAATTTCGATTAGCGATTAATTTAAAAATAAAAAAATTTCCCGCCCTTTCCCCCCGTCTCTCCCCTCACCTGGGCGCTGTGTTTACACCCTCCAGAAGCACGATCGGTCGAAACCTTTTAGCGTGTTGAATAACTCCGCAAATGGCTTCCTCCTCTCAAATTTTCGCCGGACAAAAATAGAATTTCGAATTTATCAGAGTACACACACCTCTTCACGTCGATTCCCGCGCGTTTTGCACGCGCGCGCTATATTGACAAATAATTCGTTTGGCTGTAAGAGATATTTTTGATCCCGAATAATAACGCAACGCGACACAAATTCCGCGCGCGCTGCCCGCGTATAACGCAGGATCATTCGTTCATGCAAGGGCACGGATCCGTTGCCGGACTCGCGGAATGACCACGGAAATATATCCGGCACGGTGCGGCCGCTGCTTAGAAGCGTATTAATTTCTTTCGATGAGAAGTCGCACACTGTTAATTCCACAGTTAAGCCCGCGGCGGCGCAATCCTCGCCCTCTTGGCAGTTCGTAACGCCGTCCGGCCTCAGCTCATTGAGACGCTGCGTAATATATCGAAACTTGGCCAGACTTCAACTACATGTGATCGGGAGACGGGAGGCAGCAGCGTTATAATAGCAACGGTTACGTCCTCTCGACCCATTTCGGATTGCCGCGCGAGAGAATGAGAGAAAGACGAGGGGTGATGAAGGGAAATAGCGGAGAGAGAAAGAGAGAGAAAGAAAGACAAAGAAGAGGGACGGGGGAGAGAAAATTCGATGAAAAAGAAAAAAAAATACTACACAGGTACCATCCCGCGAACGATAAAACGCATTGAAATAAAAAAAAGGGACAGAACGAAATGCCCGGTTCGTTCGAGGACGATTGTGCGAGTGCCATGAAGCGTTTATATTTCAAATTTCGCAGCAGCATCGCGTGACGTTTCAAAAATACAAATTTCGACCTCTCGTACGATTCGCGCACGCGACGCGACGTTCTCCCCTTTTCTGTCCCTCGCCCTCATCGCCCAAATCTCGTGCGTGTACGCCGAATTCAGCCCGTGGAGCAAGTGAAAATCGCGTAGAACTATCGCGATCCTTCCGTCAAAATAACATCGCGTGCTTCGGAATCCATCTGTGGAAGGAGTTGTTTGCGTCCGCGTGATGATCCTCAGAATATCTTCCGCGTAAAAATAAACGCCGGTCATCGCGATCAGTCGCGCGTCTCGCGCGATTGGTTCCATCCTGACATTCGCCTCTGTAAACTCACACACGAGAAATACTGTTTCGCAAGATAGCAAACGCTTTTCCGCGAAACGACACCGAAATGTAAAAATCGCGGGAATTTCTCTCTCTCTCTCTCTCTCTCTCTCTCTCTCTCTCTCTCTCTACTTTATTCTCTTGTGTCGGCTGCGCTGTTTACGAGGATCGTCGATCGGCTAAGAAAGCGGTCGACGAAATAAACCGGCGCCGTAGCTGAGCGTGAAGCGGTGAGACGCGAAAGAACGCGATTTTATGCAGTTGGTTTTTACGAGATGCTAGCTCCGCCACGACTCGAGAAACACGCCGAAAACATAATCATTTCGATATGAATGGAAGAAGCGCGCGAGAAATAGCGATCTCTTTCCCTCACGCAAAATTCACTTGACCGACTTTTCCACGAATGCTTAATATCTCTTCTGACGCTTTTTCCTTTAGTTAAATTATTAGGACCAAATGTCCCACACACACTGTAGTCGGCACTCTTGCGTGGATATTGTCGGGTATTGGGGCGTATGAGGATTTAGAAAAAAAGCGAATAAGTAAATAATAAATAATAATTGATGAATAATCAACAAGTAATTGATAAGTTCCCGTACATTGATATCTGTCAGGATCCGGGCAAGGGTGCCGAAAACTAGTGAGTATTATAACGAATGCTGACTACTGACACTGGTTACAGCACTCAGCAATTATTTTAATCGGCGTTCTCTCGACGAACACGCCGGAGAAGCGGACGTTGAAAAATGCTCGAGAGATCCGAGACGTGTGTCTCGTGTTTGTGCGAAAGCGGGTAATTTGACACTTGGCCACTCGTTGCGACGTTGATGTTGCAAAGATAGGCGGTTTTGAGGATACGCTTCTCTCGTTGATTCCGAAATCTAAACATATTCTCTGAGAAAGCTTGACAAGGGGAAAGAGAGGAGGGAGCGGAGACACCTCAACGGGTCGTTTTGTGCGTTTCTCGGGTTCCGAATGACTCAGCGCGCCGTGGTATTTCCCGGACGAAAATAGCGAGGCTAACCGCATAATAAACATAATGCAGCGCGTTAGGTGTACTGCCGCATTCTCATAATTCTAAATAACCGGGCTGTTGTGAAAATGTTAATTCTGTCAAACGTCGTCGCTAAGCAGACGTAAAGTGAAAACTGCAAAAAGGCAAAGCGAAATAGACGCAAAGGGAGCTGTAAGAAGCTTTAGACAACTTGGCGGACATTTTGGATTGTCAAACCGTTGTAAGCCGCGTAACTTTTTTATTATAAGATGAGAGAGAGAGAGAGAGAGAGACATATATTTTGAAGCCATAACTCAAATATCTTGCGGAAAATTGATGGCGCAAGTGCTAATGCGATTTTCTTCTCGCGATGACACCGCAAGCAGATAATAAATGCATGCACACTCGTGCCAAGTGATAAAATAACCAAAGAACAATAAGTCGAAACACATATAGCTACAGATGAAGATTTACATGAAGTATTGCATTGTAACTAATATATATATTTGAGCGAGGGAGGAAAGAGAGACAAAGCAAGAGGTCGCGAGAGAGAAAGAGAAAGAGAGAGAGAGAGAGAGAGAGAGAGAGAGAGAGAGAGAGAG